>NW_027664193.1:0-75639 GCF_963264785.1 Psittacula echo
ACCACCATACCCCATACCCCATATCCCCATATCCCCCATACCCCATACCCCATATCCATATCCCATACCCCATACACCCATACACCCATATCCCCATACCCCAATACCCCATATCACCATATACCCATACCCCATACCCCATACCCCATATCCCATACCCCATATCCCCATATCCCATACCACCCATATCCCATATCCCATACCCCATACCCCATATCCCATACCCCATACCCCATATCCCATATCCCATACTCCATACCCCCATATCCCCATACCCCATATCCCATACCCCAATAAACCCCATAACCCATACCCATACCCCATATCCCATACCCCATATCCCATATCCCATACCCATACCCCATACCCCATATCCCATACCCCATACCCCATATCCCATATCCCATACCCCATACCCCATACCCCATACCCCATATCCCATATCCCATACCCCATATCCCCATACCCCATACCCCATACCCATACCCCATACACCCATATCCATATCCCCCATATGCCCATACCCCATATCCCCATACACCCCATACCCCATACCCCATACCCCATATCCCATACCCCATACCCCATATCCCATATCCCATACCCCATATCCCATACCCCATACCCCATACCCATACCCCATATCCCATACCCCATATCCCATACCCCATACCCCATATCCCATATCCCATACCCCATATCCCATACCCCATACCCCATATCCCATACCCCATACCCCATACCCCATACCCCATACCCCATCCATACCCCAAATACCCATATCCCATATCCCATATCCCATACCCCATACCCCATACCCCATATCCCTACCCCAATCCCATATCCCATATCCCATACCCCATATCCCATACCCCATACCCCATATCCCATACCCCATACCCCATACCCATACCCCATATCCCATACCCCATACCCCATACCCCATACCCCATATCCCATATCCCATACCCATATCCCATACCCCATACCCCCATATCCCATACCCCATATCCCATCCCCATACCCCATATCCCATACCCCATATCCCATACCCCATACCCCATACCCCATATCCCATACCCCATACCCCATATCCCCATACCCCATATCCCATACCCCATACCCCATACCCCATATCCCCATACCCCATATCCCATACCCCATACCCCATACCCCATACCCATACCCCATACCCCATATCCCATATCCCATACCCCATATCCCATATCCCATACCCCATACACCCATATCCCATACCCCATACCCCATATCCCATATCCCATACCCCATACCCCATATCCCATATCCCATACCCCATACCCCATACCCATACCCCATATCCATATCCCATAACCCATATCCCATATCCCATACCCCATACCCCATATCCCATACCCCATACCCCATATCCCATACCCCATTACCCATACCCCATATCCCATACCCCATATCCCATATCCCATATCCCATATCCCATATCCCATACCCCATACCCCATATCCCATACCCACATACCCCATACCCCCATATCCCATACCCCATATCCCCATATCCCATATCCCATATCCCATACCCCATACCCCATACTCCCATATCCCCATACCCCATATCCCATACCCCATACCCCCATACCCCATACCCCATACCCCCATATCCCATATCCCCATACCCCATATCCCATATCCATACCCCATACCCCATATCCCATACCCCATACCCCATACCCCATACCCCATACCCCATACCCCATAACCCCGTACCCCATATCCCATACCCCATACCCCATACCCCATATCCCATATCCCATACCCCATACCCTGTATCCCACATCCCCTATCCCATGTCCCAGCACAGGGTCACTCAGGCGGCTCCGGGGCGGGTTTATTGGGGGGTTTATGGCTTCAGGGGCCCCCCCGGCCCCACATGGGGGGGGGACAAAGACACTGGGGGGGGACAGACATGGGGGGGACCCCCATGGGGGACCCCAAATACAAACACATTGAGGGGTCCCATAGAGACACATAAGGGGGAGGGCCCATAGACACATATTGGGTCCCCCCCATAGACACATATAAGGGGGACCCCCTTAGACACCCATTGAGAGGGTCCCCCCCCATAGACACACACTGGGGGGGGTCCCCCCCATAGACACATATGGGGGGCTCCCCCCCATAGGCACCCATTGCAGGGGCCCATGGACACCCATTGGGGGGGATCCCCCCGTAAACACACAATGGAAGGGTCCCCCCCCATAGGCACCCATTGAGAGGGCGCCCCCCATAGACACACACTGGGGGGGGGGGCCTCCCCATAGACACCCATTGCAGGGGCCCATGGACACCCATTGGGGGGGATCCCCCCGTAAACACACAATGGAAGGGTCCCCCCCCATAGGCACCCATTGAGAGGGCGCCCCCCATAGACACACACTGGGGGGGGGGGGGCCCCTATTGGCACCCATTGAGAGGGTCCCCCCTATAGACACCCATTGGGGGGACCCCCATAGACAGACAGCTGGGGGAGCCCCATAGACACACATTGGGGGGGGCCCCATGGACACTGGGGTCCCAGATGGGGTTTGGGGTGTCCCCCCCCCCCCCGGAGTTAGGGGTCACAGTGGGGGGGGGCCGGGCCCCCCCATGTCGTGCTGGGGGGGGTCCCCGTATGGCTTCGGTGTTGGGGCCCCCCCGCTCCGGGCTGGAGCCTGTGGGAGAGGTGGGGGGGGTCCAGTATGGACCAGTGCCCCCCCCCAGTATGGACCCCAGTGCCCCCCCCCAGTATGGACCAGTGCCCCCCCCAGTATGGACCCCAGTGCCCCCCCCAGTATGGACTCCAGTGCCCCCCCCAGTATGGACCCCAGTGCCCCCCCAGTATGGACCCCAGTGCCCCCCCCAGTATGGACCCCAGTGCCCCCCCAGTATGGACCCCAGTGCCCCCCCAGTATGGACCAGTGCCCCCCCCAGTATGGACCCCAGTGCCCCCCCCCAGTATGGACCAGTGCCCCCCCAGTATGGACCCCAGTGCCCCCCCAGTATGGACCCCAGTGCCCCCCCCAGTATGGACCCCAGTGCCCCCCCCCAGTATGGACCAGTGCCCCCCCCAGTATGGACCCCAGTGCCCCCCCCCAGTATGGACCCCAGTGCCTCCCAGTATGGACCCCAGTGCCCCCCCAGTATGGACCAGTGCCCCCCCCAGTATGGACCCCAGTGCCTCCCAGTATGGACCCCAGTGCCCCCCCCCAGTATGGACCAGTGCCCGCCCCAGTATGGACCCCAGTGCCCCCCCAGTATGGACCAGTGCCCCCCCCCAGTATGGACCAGTGCCCCCCCAGTATGGACCAGTGCCCCCCCCCATTATGGACCCCAGTGCCTCCCAGTATGGACCCCAGTGCCCCCCCCCAGTATGGACCAGTGCCCCCCCAGTATGGACCCCAGTGCCTCCCAGTATGGATCAGTGGTTCCCAGTCCCCCCCAGCACATCCCAGTTCAAACCAGTCCAAAGCGGCCCGAAACGATACAAACTCATCCAAACCAGTTCAAACCAGTCCAAACCACTCAGAACCAGTTCAAACCACTCAGAACCAGTCCAAACCACTCAGAACCAGTTCAAACCAGTTCAAACCACTCAGAACCAGTCCAAACCACTCAGAACCAGTTCAAACCAGTTCAAACCAGTTCAAACCAGTTCAAACCACTCAGAACCAGTCCAAACCACTCAGAACCAGTTCAAACCAGTTCAAACCACTCAGAACCAGTCCAAACCACTCAGAACCAGTTCAAACCAGTTCAAACCACTCAGAAGCAGTCCAAACCAGTTCAAACCAGTCCAAACCACTCAGAACCAGTCCAAACCAGTTCAAACCAGTCCGTACCAGTTCAGGAGGCCTCTGCCCTGTCCCCGTGCTTGTCCCTCGTGGAGCCCTTCGCCAGCCCCAGCGCCTTCTCCTGCACAGGGACGAGGGCTCAGGGGGCCCATGGGTGCCATTGCCCCCTATGGGTCCCATTGCCCCCCATGGCACCCATGGGTGCTCACCTCCACCAGTGTGTGCCATTGCCCCCTATGGGTCCCATTGCCCCCCATGGCACCCATGGGTGCTCACCTCCACCAGTGTGTGCCATTGCCCCCTATGGGTCCCATTGCCCCCCATGGCACCCATGGGTGCTCACCTCCACCAGTGTGTGCCATTGCCCCCTATGGGTCCCATTGCCCCCCATGGCACCCATGGGTGCTCACCTCCACCAGTGTGTGCCATTGCCCCCTATGGGTCCCATTGCCCCCTATGGGTCCCATTGTCCCCCATGGCACCCATGGGTGCTCACCTCCACCAGTGTGTGCCATTGCCCCCTATGGGTCCCATTGCCCCCTATGGGTCCCATTGCCCCCCATGGCACCCATGGGTGCTCACCTCCACCAGTGTGTGCCATTGCCCCCTATGGGTCCCATTGCCCCCTATGGGTCCCATTGCCCCCCATGGCACCCATGGGTGCTCACCTCCACCAGTGTGTGCCATTGCCCCCTATGGGTCCCATTGTCCCCCATGGCACCCATGGGTGCTCACCTCCACCAGTGTGTGCCATTGCCCCCTATGGGTCCCATTGCCCCCCATGGCACCCATGGGTGCTCACCTCCACCAGTGTGTGCCATTGCCCCCTATGGGTCCCATTGCCCCCCATGGCACCCATGGGTGCTCACCTCCACCAGTGTGTGCCATTGCCCCCTATGGGTCCCATTGTCCCCCATGGCACCCATGGGTGCTCACCTCCACCAGTGTGTGCCATTGCTCCACCGGCTGCCGTGGGTTCTGCAGCATCCGGGCCCAGTGCTCGCGCCCGGCGCCCTCGGCGTCGCTGCCCACGCGGCAGAGCCCGATCACCTCATTGTGCCCTATGCTGGGACCCACAGCGGCGCCCAGTGAGCCCCACGGCGCCCCAGAGCGCCCCCTAGAGCATCCCCAGAGCGCCCCATAGAGCATCCCCAGAGCGCCCCCTAGAGCATCCCCAGAGCGCCCCATAGAGCATCCCCAGAGCGCCCCATAGAGCATCCCCAGAGCGCCCCCTAGAGCATCCCCAGAGCGCCCCATAGAGCCCCCTAGAGCATCCCCAGAGCGCCCCATAGAGCATCCCCAGAGCGCCCCATAGAGCATCCCCAGAGCGCCCCCTAGAGCATCCCCAGAGCGCCCCATAGAGCATCCCCAGAGCGCCCCATAGAGCCCCATAGAGCATCCCCAGAGCGCCCCCTAGAGCATCCCCAGAGCGCCCCATAGAGCCCCATAGAGCATCCCCAGAGCGCCCCCTAGAGCATCCCCAGAGCGCCCCATAGAGCCCCATAGAGCATCCCCAGAGCGCCCCATAGAGCATCCCCAGAGCGCCCCATAGAGCCCCATAGAGCATCCCCATAGAGCATCCCCATAGAGCATCCCCATGGTGCCCCATAGAGCATCCCCATAAAGCATCCCCATAGCGCCCCCTAACCACCCCATACCCACCCCACAGCTCCACATACCCACCCCACAGCTCCCCATACCCACCCCACCGCTCCCCATACCCACCCCATAGCTCCCCATACCCACCCCACAGCTCCCCATACCCACCCCACAGCTCCCCATACCCACCCCACCGCTCCCCATACCCACCCCATAGCTCCCCATATCCACCCCATAGCTCCCCATACCCACCCCATAGCTCCCCATACCCACCCCACAGCTCCCCATACCCATCCCACAGCTCCCCATACCCACCCCACAGCTCCCCATACCCACCCCACAGCTCCCCATACCCACCCCATAGCTCCCCATATCCACCCCATAGCTCCCCATACCCACCCCACCGCTCCCCATACCCACCCCACAGCTCCCCATACCCACCCCACCGCTCCCCATACCCACCCCACAGCTCCCCATACCCACCCCACAGCTCCCCATACCCACCCCACAGCTCCCCATACCCGCCCCACAGCTCCCCATACCCACCCCACCGCTCCCCATACCCACCCCATAGCTCCCCATACCCACCCCACCGCTCCCCATACCCACCCCACCGCTCCCCATACCCACCCCATAGCTCCCCATACCCACCCCACCGCTCCCCATACCCACCCCACAGCTCCCCATACCCACCCCACCGCTCCCCATACCCACCCCATAGCTCCCCATACCCACCCCACAGCTCCCCATACCCACCCCACCGCGCCCCATACCCACCCCACCGCTCCCCATACCCACCCCATAGCTCCCCATACCCACCCCACCGCTCCCCATACCCACCCCATAGCTCCCCATACCCACCCCACAGCTCCCCATACCCACCCCACCGCTCCCCATACCCACCCCATAGCTCCCCATACCCACCCCACCGCGCCCCATACCCACCCCACCGCGCCCCACAAGCGCCCGCAGCGCCCCCGGGCCCGCACCAGTCGTAGTCGAGCACGGCGAGGGTGATGCTGACGTGGTGCACGCTCTCGTGCGAGACGTCGAAGACGAGCGCCTCGTTGTAGCTGGGGTTCAGGGTGTTCCTCTTGATGGACGTCTTGCGCTTCTTGAGCCGCCGGCCCTCGGCCATCAGCGACGCCTTCACGTAGGGGTCTGTGGGGCACAGCCAGAGGGACCCGTAGGGACCAGAGAGCCCATGGAGACCATAGAGACCATAGAGAGAGACCATAGAGACCCATAGAGCCCATAGAGACCATAGAGACCCATAGAGACCATAGAGACCAGAGAGCCCATAGAGACCATAGAGACCATAGAGACCCATAGAGACCATAGAGACCATAGAGACCATAGAGACCCATAGAGCCCATAGAGACCATAGAGACCCATAGAGACCATAGAGACCAGAGAGCCCATAGAGACCATAGAGACCATAGAGACCCATAGAGACCATAGAGACCATAGAGACCATAGAGACCATAGAGACCATAGAGACCCATAGAGACCATAGAGCCCCATAGAGACCATAGAGACCATAGAGACCATAGAGACCATAGAGACCATAGAGACCCATAGAGACCCATAGAGACCATAGAGACCATAGAGACCATAGAGACCCATAGAGACCCATAGAGACCATAGAGACCATAGAGCCCCATAGAGACCATAGAGACCATAGAGACCATAGAGACCATAGAGCCCCATAGAGACCATAGAGACCATAGAGACCCATGGAGACCATAGAGACCCATAGAGACCATAGAGACCATAGAGACCATAGAGACCATAGAGACCCATAGAGACCATAGAGACCCATAGAGACCCATAGAGCCCATAGAGACCCATAGAGACCCATAGAGACCATAGAGACCCATAGAGACCATAGAGACCATAGAGACCCATAGAGACCATAGAGCCCATAGAGACCCATAGAGCCCATAGAGACCATAGAGCCCATAGAGACCATAGAGACCATAGAGACCCATAGAGACCATAGAGACCCATAGAGACCCATAGAGACCCATAGAGACCCATAGAGCCCATAGAGACCATAGAGCCCATAGAGACCCATAGAGACCATAGAGACCCATAGAGACCATAGAGACCCATAGAGACCCATAGAGACCCATAGAGACCCATAGAGACCCATAGAGACCATAGAGCCCATAGAGACCCATAGAGACCATAGAGACCCATAGAGACCATAGAGACCATAGAGACCATAGAGACCCATAGAGACCATAGAGACCCATAGAGACCATAGAGACCCATAGAGACCCATAGAGCCCATAGAGACCCATAGAGCCCATAGAGACCATAGAGCCCATAGAGACCCATAGAGACCCATAGAGACCCATAGAGCCCATAGAGATCATAGAGACCCATAGAGACCATAGAGACCATAGAGACCCATAGAGACCATAGAGACCCATAGAGACCCATAGAGACCCATAGAGACCCATAGAGACCATAGAGACCATAGAGCCCATAGAGACCATAGAGACCCATAGAGACCCATAGAGACCCATAGAGACCCATAGAGCCCATAGAGACCATAGAGCCCATAGAGACCATAGAGACCCATAGAGACCCATAGAGACCCATGGAGACCCATAGAGACCCATGGAGACCATAGAGACCATAGAGCCCATAGAGACCATAGAGACCCATAGAGACCATAGAGACCCATAGAGACCCATAGAGACCCATAGAGAACCATAGAGACCATAGAGACCATAGAGACCATAGAGACCCATAGAGACCATAGAGACCATAGAGACCCATAGAGACCATAGAGACCATAGAGACCATAGAGACCCATAGAGACCATAGAGACCATAGAGACCCATAGAGACCATAGAGACCATAGAGACCATAGAGACCCATAGAGAGCATAGAGACCATAGAGACCCATAGAGACCATAGAGACCATAGAGACCATAGAGACCCATAGAGACCATAGAGACCATAGAGACCCATAGAGACCATAGAGACCATAGAGACCATAGAGACCCATAGAGACCATAGAGACCATAGAGACCATAGAGACCCATAGAGACCATAGAGACCATAGAGACCCATAGAGACCATAGAGACCATAGAGACCATAGAGCCCATAGAGACCCATAGAGACCCATAGAGACCATAGAGACCCATAGAGACCCATAGAGACCATAGAGACCATAGAGACCCTTAGAGACCATAGAGACCATAGAGACCATAGAGACCCATAGAGACCATAGAGACCATAGAGACCCATAGAGACCATAGAGACCATAGAGACCATAGAGCCCATAGAGACCCATAGAGACCATAGAGCCCATAGAGACCCATAGAGCCCATAGAGACCCATAGAGCCCATAGAGACCCATAGAGACCATAGAGACCCATAGAGACCATAGAGACCATAGAGACCCATAGAGCCCATAGAGCCCCATAGAGCCCATAGAGCCCATAGAGCCCATAGAGCCCCATAGAGACCATAGAGACCATAGAGACCCATAGAGACCATAGAGACCATAGAGACCATAGAGACCCATAGAGACCATAGAGACCATAGAGCCCATAGAGCCCATGGAGAGCATAGAGACCCATGGAGACCATAGAGACCATAGAGCCCATAGAGACGATAGAGCCCATAGAGACCATAGAGACCATAGAGCCCCATAGAGACCATAGAGACCCATAGAGACCATAGAGACCATAGAAACCATAGAGCCCCATAGAGACCCATAGAGACCATAGAGACCATAGAGCCCATAGAGACCCATGGAGCCCATAGAGCCCCATAGAGCCCCATAGAGCCCCATAGAGCCCCATAGAGCCCATGGAGAGCCGCAGAGCCCCATGCCCACCCCGCTGCCCCCAGGAGCCTGACCCGAGAGGCCGGTGAGGTCCATGGCGCGCAGGTTGGCGGCGCGGATGATGGTGACCGTGAGGCGCCCGGCGGTGGGGAGGTAGCACAGGGAGAAGTTGAGCTCGCCCAGGTCAGCCTTCTCCTGGGAACGGGATAGAGGGAAGGTGGGGTGGGGGGTATGGGGGGTACAGGGTATGGGGTATGGGGTATGGGGTATGGGATATGGGATATGGGGTATGGGATATGGGGTATGGGATATGGGATATGGGGTATGGGATATGGGGTATGGGGTATGGGGTATGGGGTATGGGGTATGGGATATGGGGTATGGGATATGGGATATGGGGTATGGGGTATGGGATATGGGGTATGGGGTATGGGGTATGGGATATGGGGTATGGGGTATGGGATATGGGGTATGGGGTATGGGATATGGGGTATGGGGTATGGGGTATGGGATATGGGGTATGGGGTATGGGGTATGGGGTATGGGGTATGGGATATGGGGTATGGGGTATGGGGTATGGGATATGGGGTATGGGGTATGGGGTATGGGATATGGGATATGGGATATGGGGTATGGGGTATGGGGTATGGGATATGGGGTATGGGGTATGGGGTATGGGATATGGGGTATGGGGTATGGGGTATGGGGTATGGGGTATGGGGTATGGGATATGGGGTATGGGGTATGGGGTATGGGATATGGGGTATGGGGTATGGGGTATGGGGTATGGGGTATGGGATATGGGGTATGGGGTATGGGGTATGGGGTATGGGGTATGGGGTATGGGATATGGGGTATGGGGTATGGGGTATGGGGTATGGGGTATGGGATATGGGGTATGGGATATGGGGTATGGGGTATGGGGTATGGGGTATGGGGTATGGGGTATGGGGTATGGGATATGGGGTATGGGGTATGGGGTATGGGATATGGGGTATGGGGTATGGGGTATGGGGTATGGGGTATGGGGTATGGGATATGGGGTATGGGGTATGGGGTATGGGGTATGGGGTATGGAGTATGGGATATGGGATATGGGGTATGGGGTATGGGGTATGGGGTATGGGGTATGGGGTATGGGATATTGGGTATGGGATATGGGGTATGGGGTATGGGATATGGGATATGGGATATGGGATATGGGGTATGGGGTATGGGGTATGGGGTATGGGATATGGGGTATGGGATATGGGATATGGGATATGGGATATGGGATATGGGATATGGGATATGGGGTATGGGGTATGGGGTATGGGGTATGGGATATGGGGTATGGGATATGGGATATGGGATATGGGATATGGGATATGGGGTATGGGGTATGGGGTATGGGGTATGGGGTATGGGATATGGGGTATGGGATATGGGATATGGGATATGGGGTATGGGGTATGGGGTATGGGGTATGGGATATGGGGTATGGGATATGGGATATGGGATATGGGATATGGGGTATGGGGTATGGGGTATGGGGTATGGGATATGGGGTATGGGGTATGGGGTATGGGATATGAGATATGGGATATGGGGTATGGGGTATGGGGTATGGGGTATGGGGTATGGGGTATGGGGTATGGGATATGGGGTATGGGATATGGGGTATGGGATATGGGATATGGGGTATGGGGTATGGGGTATGGGATATGGGATATGGGGTATGGGGTATGGGATATGGGATATGGGATATGGGATATGGGGTATGGGGTATGGGGTATGGGATATGGGGTATGGGGTATGGGATATGGGATATGGGGTATGGGATATGGGATATGGGATATGGGATATGGGGTATGGGGTATGGGGTATGGGGTATGGGGTATGGGATATGGGGTATGGGATATGGGATATGGGGTATGGGATATGGGATATGGGATATGGGATATGGGGTATGGGGTATGGGATATGGGATATGGGGTATGGGATATGGGATATGGGGTATGGGATATGGGGTATGGGATATGGGATATGGGGTATGGGGTATGGGGTATGGGATATGGGGTATGGGGTATGGGGTATGGGATATGGGGTATGGGGTATGGGATATGGGGTATGGGGTATGGGGTATGGGGTATGGGGTATGGGGTATGGGGGTCAGGTTGAGGAGCAGATGAAGCTGCTGCCGAAGACGCTGATGAAGACCTTGGTGAAGGCATCGAGGAAGCTGGTGATGAAGATGCTGCAGCTCTTGGTGAAGGTGGTGCTGGCGATGGGCTGCTTGAAGGGATGAAGGTGATGGTGATGAAGGTGATGGTGATGAGGGTGATGGTGATGAGGGTGACGGTGATGAGGGTGATGGTGATGAAGGTGATGGTGATGAGGGTGATGGTGATGAGGGTGACGGTGATGAGGGTGACGGTGATGAGGGTGACGGTGATGAGGGTGACGGTGATGAGGGTGACGGTGATGAGGGTGATGGTGATGAAGGTGATGGTGATGAGGGTGATGGTGATGAGGGTGATGGTGATGAGGGTGATGGTGATGAGGGTGATGGTGATGAGGGTGATGGTGATGAGGGTGATGGTGATGAGGGTGACGGTGATGAGGGTGATGGTGATGAGGGTGATGGTGATGAGGGTGACGGTGATGAGGGTGACGGTGATGAGGGTGACGGTGATGAGGGTGACGGTGATGAAGGTGACGGTGATGAGGGTGATGGTGATGAAGGTGATGGTGATGAAGGTGATGGTGATGAGGGTGACGGTGATGAGGGTGACGGTGATGAGGGTGACGGTGATGAAGGTGATGGTGATGAGGGTGATGGTGATGAGGGTGATGGTGATGAGGGTGACGGTGATGAGGGTGACGGTGATGAGGCTGACGGTGATGAGGGTGACGGTGATGAGGGTGATGGTGATGAAGGTGATGGTGATGAAGGTGATGGTGATGAGGGTGATGGTGATGAGGGTGATGGTGATGAGGGTGATGGTGATGAGGGTGATGGTGATGAAGGTGATGGTGATGAAGGTGATGGTGATGAGGGTGATGGTGATGAGGGTGATGGTGATGAGGGTGATGGTGATGAGGGTGATGGTGATGAGGGTGATGGTGATGAAGGTGATGGTGATGAAGGTGATGGTGATGAAGGTGATGGTGATGAGGCTGATGGTGATGAGGGTGATGGTGATGAGGGTGATGGTGATGAGGGTGATGGTGATGAAGGTGATGGTGATGAGGGTGATGGTGATGAGGGTGATGGTGATGAGGGTGATGGTGATGAAGGTGATGGTGATGAGGGTGATGGTGATGAGGGTGATGGTGATGAAGGTGATGGTGATGAGGGTGATGGTGATGAGGGTGATGGTGATGAGGGTGATGGTGATGAGGGTGATGGTGATGAAGGTGATGGTGATGAGGGTGATGGTGATGAGGGTGATGGTGATGAAGGTGATGGTGATGAGGGTGCTGGTGATGAGGGTGATGGTGATGAGGGTGATGGTGATGAGGGTGATGGTGATGAAGGTGATGGTGATGAGGGTGATGGTGATGAGGGTGATGGTGATGAAGGTGATGGTGATGAGGGTGATGGTGATGAGGGTGATGGTGATGAGGGTGATGGTGATGAGGGTGATGGTGATGAGGGTGCTGGAGGAGCCAATGAAGACACAGAGGGAGCTGGAGATGAGGGTGGTGATGACGCAGGTGAAGATGGGAAGCTGTTGGTGACGTTGACGCGGTTGATGCTGGTGAAGCTCCTGCTGAAGCTGTTGGTGATGATGATGATGAAGCTGTGGGTGACACTGATGAAGCTCTTGGTGATGTTGATGCTGTTGGTGATGATGTTGGTGATGCTGTTGGTGATGTTGGTGATGCTGTTGGTGATGATGACGCTGTTGATGCTGATGCTGCTGTTGGTGATGATGATGATGGTGTTGGTGATGATGATGATGGTGTTGGTGATGCTGATGCTGCTGTTGGTGATGTTGGTGATGATGATGATGATGTTGGTGATGTTGATGACGCTGTTGGTGATGTTGGTGATGATGATGATGGTGTTGGTGATGTTGGTGATGATGGTGATGATGTTGGTGATGATGACGCTGTTGATGCTGATGCTGCTGTTGGTGATGTTGGTGATGATGATGATGATGTTGATGACGCTGTTGGTGATGTTGGTGATGATGATGATGATGTTGATGACGCTGTTGGTGATGTTGGTGATGATGTTGGTGATGATGACGCTGTTGATGCTGATGCTGCTGTTGGTGATGATGACGCTGTTGATGTTGATGACGCTGTTGGTGATGATGACGCTGTTGATGCTGATGCTGCTGTTGGTGATGTTGGTGATGATGATGATGATGTTGATGACGCTGTTGGTGATGTTGGTGATGATGACGCTGTTGATGCTGATGACGCTGTTGGTGATGATGACGCTGTTGATGCTGATGACGCTGTTGGTGATGTTGGTGATGATGTTGGTGATGATGACGCTGTTGATGCTGATGCTGCTGTTGGTGCTGGTGGTGATGATGATGATGATGTTGATGACGCTGTTGGTGATGATGACGCTGTTGATGCTGATGCTGCTGTTGGTGATGTTGGTGATGATGTTGGTGATGATGACGCTGTTGGTGATGTTGGTGATGATGATGATGATGTTGATGACGCTGTTGGTGATGTTGGTGACGCTGTTGATGTTGATGACGCTGTTGGTGATGTTGGTGATGATGATGATGTTGATGACGCTGTTGGTGATGATGACGCTGTTGATGTTGATGACGCTGTTGATGTTGATGACGCTGTTGATGCTGATGCTGCTGTTGGTGCTGGTGGTGACGATGGCGCCGCCGCCGCTCCCCGCTCCGCCCTCACCGCTCCCCCCTCCACGATGTCCCTCCAGACGGGCGCCTCGGCGCCGCTCTCGGCCGCCTCCAGCAGGTTCTCCAGCACCACGCGCCCCACCAGCTCGTGCCGCCCGAAGCGCTCGAAGTCGTAGACGCCGAAGTGGAGGCGCCGGGCCGGGAGCTCGCCGAAGGGCACGGCGAACGTGAAGGTCTCGTCGAAGACGGGCTCCCGCGTGCGCCGGTGCACCTTGGTCTGGAAGCGGCGCTTGCGGTCGGGCAGGAGGTGGATGCGCACGTAGGGGTCCCCCCCGGCCAGCCCGCGGGGGCCCTTGGGGGGCAGTTGGGTGGCGCGGAGCACGCGCACCACCAGCTGCTGCGAGCCGAAGGCGTAGCGCAGCGCCACGCACAGCCGGCCCCGGCCACCGGCACCGCCGCCACCACCGCCGGCACCGCCGGGGGGTGCAGGGAGCAGGGGGGAGCTGCAGGGGGCGCTGGTGGCCACCGAGGCGCCCGAGGCGGGGATGGGCAGGGAGGAGGAGGAGGAGGAGGCGGCGCCGTAGAGCTCGGGTTGGATCTGGCCCAAGAGGGGAGCGGGGGGGTCCTCGGAGGAGCTGGGGGGAGAGGGGGCTCTGAAGAACAGGAACCACACATCCATACCCCATACCCCATACCCCATACCCCATACCCCATACCCCATACCCCATATCCCATACCCCATATCCCATACCCCATATCCCATATCCCATACCCCATATCCCATATCCCATACCCCATACCCCATACCCCATACCCCATACCCCATACCCCATACCCCATATCCCATATCCCATACCCCATACCCCATACCCCATATCCCATACCCCATCTCCCATACCCCATACCCCATATCCCATACCCCATATCCCATACCCCATACCCCATACCCCATCTCCCATACCCCATACCCCATATCCCATACCCCATACCCCCTACCCCATCTCCCATACCCCATACCCCATATCCCATACCCCATACCCCCTACCCCATCTCCCATACCCCATACCCCATATCCCATACCCCATACCCCATACCCCATATCCCATACCCCATATCCCATACCCCATACCCCATCTCCCATACCCCATACCCCCTACCCCATCTCCCATACCCCATACCCCATATCCCATACCCCATACCCCCTACCCCATCTCCCATACCCCATACCCCATATCCCATACCCCATACCCCATACCCCATATCCCATATCCCATACCCCATACCCCATCTCCCATACCCCATACCCCATATCCCATACCCCATACCCCATACCCCATCTCCCATACCCCATACCCCATATCCCATACCCCATACCCCATACCCCATATCCCATATCCCATACCCCATACCCCATCTCCCATACCCCATACCCCATACCCCATACCCCATACCCCATCTCCCATACCCCATATCCCATACCCCATACCCCATACCCCATACCCCATATCCCATATCCCATATCCCATATCCCATACCCCATACCCCATATCCCATATCCCATATCCCATATCCCATACCCCATACCCCATCTCCCATACCCCATACCCCATATCCCATATCCCATATCCCATACCCCATACCCCATATCCCATACCCCATACCGCATACCCCATACCCCATATCCCATATCCCATATCCCATACCCCATACCCCATATCCCATATCCCATACCCCATACCCCATATCCCATACCCCATACCCCATATCCCATATCCCATATCCCATACCCCATACCCCATCTCCCATACCCCATACCCCATATCCCATATCCCATATCCCATACCCCATACCCCATCTCCCATACCCCATACCCCATATCCCATATCCCATATCCCATACCCCATACCCCATATCCCATACCCCATACCGCATATCCCATACCCCATACCCCATACCCCATATCCCATACCCCATACCTCATACCCCATATCCCATACCCCATATCCCATACCCCATACCCCATACCCCATACCCCATACCCCATATCCCATACCCCATACCCCATACCCCATACCCCATACCCCATATCCCATACCCCATATCCCATACCCCATACCCCATACCCCATACCCCATACCCCATATCCCATATCCCATACCCCATACCCCATACCCCATATCCCATATCCCATACCCCATACCCCATACCCCATATCCCATACCCCATACCCCATACCCCATACCCCATATCCCATACCCCATATCCCATACCCCATACCCCATACCCCCCATCCCCCCCATCCCCCCCCCCATCCCCATGTACCTTCCGGCCACCCCCACCTGCACCGAGGTGGCCCTGCTCATTGTCCCCAGCGCCGTCCCCTCTCCCCCTCCATCCTGGGCTACCCCGGGGGGGGGTCCCTGCCCCGGGGGGAGCCCCCCTATGGGGCACGGCCCCATATCCAAGTAGCAGCGTTCGGGTTGCGCGGGGGGGGGGGGGTCAGCGCCTTGCTCCCCTCTTTCATAGAGGGGGTCCCCAAAGAGGCCCCCCCCGATGTGGGGGGGCTCCTTGCGGGGGGGGCCCCCCCCGGAGCCCTCTTTATGGCGCCAGGGCACCCAGCAGAGCTTCCAGGACACGAAGAGGGAGACCCCCAAGAGCACCAGGCCACAGAAGGTGACGATGACCGAGAGGAGGCTCACCGAGACCTCTGCAATGCAAGGGGGGGGCTACAGATGGGGGGGCCCTAGAGATGGGGGGGCCCTAGAGATGGGGGGGGCCCCTAGAGATGGGGGGCCCCTAGAGATGGGGGGGGCCCCTAGAGATGGGGGGGGCCCCTAGAGATGGGGGGGCCCCTAGAGATGGGGGGGGCCCCTAGAGATGGGGGGGCCCCTAGAGATGGGGGGGGTCCCTTAATGGGGAGGGAGGGGGGGAAAAGGTACCCAGGGGTCACCAAAGGCCACCCAAGGAGCCCATGGGGGGGTCCCCATCCCCTGCGGGTCCCGACTGTAGGGGTCCCAGGGGAGGTCAATGAAGGGGGTGCAGAGGGATCCATAGGGGTCAATGGGGGTTCCATAGGAGTCAATGGGGGTCCATAGGTGTCAATGGGGGTCCATGGGTGTCAATGGGGTCCATAGGTGTCAACGGGGGTCCATGGGTGTCAATGGGGGTCCATGGGTGTCAATGGGGGCCCATAGGTGTCAATGGGGGTCCATGGGTGTCAATGGGGGTCCATAGGAGTCAATGGGGGCCCATGGGTGTCAATGGGGGTCCATAGGTGTCAATGGGGGGTCCATGGGTGTCAATGGGGGTCCATAGGTGTCAATGGGGGTCCATGGGTGTCAATGGGGGCCCATAGGTGTCAATGGGGGCCCATAGGAGTCAATGGGGGTCCATAGGAGTCAATGGGGGCCTATAGGTGTCAACGGGGGTCCATGGGTGTCAATGGGGGTCCATAGGTGTCAATGGGGGTCCATGGGTGTCAATGGGGGCCAATAGGTGTCAATGGGGGCCCATAGGAGTCAATGGGGGTCCATGGGTGTCAATGGGGGTCCATGGGTGTCAACGGGGGTCCATGGGTGTCAATGGGGGTCCATAGGAGTCAACGGGGGCCCATGGGTGTCAATGGGGGCCCATAGGTGTCAATGGGGGTCCATGGGTGTCAACGGGGGTCCATGGGTGTCAATGGGGGTCCATAGGTGTCAACGGGGGTCCATGGGTGTCAATGGGGGTCCATAGGAGTCAACGGGGGCCCATGGGTGTCAATGGGGGTCCATAGGTGTCAACGGGGGTCCATGGGTGTCAATGGGGGTCCATAGGAGTCAATGGGGGCCCATAGGTGTCAATGGGGGTCCATGGGTGTCAATGGGGGTCCATAGGTGTCAACGGGGGTCCATAGGTGTCAGTGGGGGCCCATGGGTGTCAATGGGGGTCCATAGGAGTCAATGGGGGCCCATAGGTGTCAATGGGGGTCCATGGGTGTCAACGGGGGTCCATGGGTGTCAATGGGGGTCCATAGGTGTCAATGGGGGCCCATAGGTGTCAATGGGGGTCCATGGGTGTCAATGGGGGTCCATAGGAGTCAACGGGGGCCCATAGGTGTCAATGGGGGTCCATGGGTGTCAATGGGGGTCCATAGGTGTCAATGGGGGTTCATGGGTGTCAATGGGGGTCCATAGGAGTCAACGGGGGTCCATGGGTGTCAATGGGGGTCCATAGGAGTCAACGGGGGCCCATGGGTGTCAATGGGGGTCCATAGGTGTCAACGGGGGTCCATGGGTGTCAATGGGGGTCCATAGGAGTCAATGGGGGCCCATGGGTGTCAATGGGGGCCCATAGGAGTCAATGGGGGCCCATGGGTGTCAATGGGGGTCCATAGGAGTCAACGGGGGCCCATAGGTGTCAATGGGGGTCCATAGGTGTCAATGGGGGTCCATGGGTGTCAATGGGGGTCCATAGGAGTCAATGGGGGTCCATGGGTGTCAATGGGGGTCCATAGGAGTCAATGGGGGTCCATGGGTGTCAATGGGGGCCCATAGGTGTCAACGGGGGTCCATGGGTGTCAATGGGGGTCCATAGGAGTCAATGGGGGTCCATGGGTGTCAATGGCGGTCCATAGGAGTCAATGGGGGCCCATAGGAGTCAATGGGGGCCCATGGGTGTCAATGGGGTCCATGGGTGTCAATGGGGGTCCATAGGAGTCAATGGGGGTCCATGGGTGTCAATGGGGGCCCATAGGAGTCAATGGGGGCCCATGGGTGTCAATGGGGTCCATAGGAGTCAATGGGGGCCCATAGGAGTCAATGGGGGCCCATGGGTGTCAATGGGGGTCCATAGGAGTCAACGGGGGCCCATAGGTGTCAATGGGGGCCCATGGGTGTCAATGGGGGTCCATAGGTGTCAATGGGGGTCCATGGGTGTCAATGGGGGTCCATAGGAGTCAATGGGGGTCCATGGGTGTCAATGGGGGTCCATAGGAGTCAATGGGGGTCCATAGGAGTCAATGGGGGTCCATGGGTGTCAATGGGGGTCCATAGGAGTCAATGGGGGTCCATGGGTGTCAATGGGGGTCCATAGGAGTCAATGGGGGTCCATAGGAGTCAATGGGGGTCCATGGGTGTCAATGGGGGTCCATAGGTGTCAATGGGGGCCCATGGGTGTCAATGGGGTCCATGGGTGTCAATGGGGTCCATAGGAGTCAATGGGGGCCCATAGGAGTCAATGGGGGCCCATGGGTGTCAATGGGGTCCATAGGAGTCAATGGGGGCCCATAGGAGTCAATGGGGGTCCATGGGTGTCAATGGGGTCCATAGGAGTCAATGGGGGCCCATAGGTGTCAATGGGGGTCCATGGGTGTCAATGGGGTCCATAGGAGTCAATGGGGGCCCATAGGTGTCAATGGGGGTCCATAGGAGTCAACGGGGGCCCATGGGTGTCAATGGGGGTCCATAGGAGTCAATGGGGGTCCATGGGTGTCAATGGGGGTCCATAGGAGTCAATGGGGGCCCATGGGTGTCAATGGGGGCCCATAGGAGTCAATGGGGGCCCATGGGTGTCAATGGGGGTCCATGGGTGTCAATGGGGGCCCATAGGTGTCAATGGGGGCCCATAGGTGTCAATGGGGGTCCATGGGTGTCAATGGGGGCCCATAGGTGTCAATGGGGGTCCATGGGTGTCAATGGGGGCCCATGGGTGTCAATGGGGTCCATGGGTGTCAATGGGGGTCCATGGGTGTCAATGGGGGCCCATAGGTGTCAATGGGGGTCCATGGGTGTCAATGGGGTCCATGGGTGTCAATGGGGTCCATGGGTGTCAATGGGGCCCAGCCCTGACCGTGCTGCGGGGGGGGGTGCCCGCGCTGTCTCAGGATGTCGCTGAACTCCAGGCAGGTCTCGGGGGGGGGCCGGGCGCGGGGGGGCGCGAAGCAGAGCTCGTGCACGAGGCCCAGGGCCCGGCGGCAGACGTCGTCCTCCACGTCCCCGGACATGGCCCTGGGGGCAACGGGGCCTCAATGGGGCCTCAATGGGGCTTCAGTGGGGCCTCAATGGGGACTCAATGGGGACTCAATGGGGCCTCAATGGGGCTTCAATGGGGCCTCAATGGGGCTTCAATGGGGCCTCAATGGGGCTTCAGTGGGGCCTCAATGGGGCTTCAATGGGGCTTCAATAGGGACTCAATGGGGCTTCAATGGGGCCTCAATGGGGCTTCAATGGGGCCTCAGTGGGGCTTCAATGGGGTTTCAGTGGGGCCTCAATGGGGCTTCAATGGGGACTCAATGGGGCTTCAATGGGGCTTCAGTGGGGACTCAATGGGGACTCAATGGGGCTTCAATGGGGCCTCAATGGGGCTTCAATGGGGACTCAATGGGGCTTCAATGGGGCTTCAGTGGGGACTCAATGGGGCTTCAATGGGGACTCAATGGGGCTTCAATGGGGCTTCAGTGGGGACTCAATGGGGCTTCAATGGGGACTCAATGGGGCTTCAATGGGGCTTCAATGGGGACTCAATGGGGCTTCAATGGGGCCTCAATGGGGCCTCAATGGGGCTTCAATGGGGCCTCAATGGGGCTTCAATGGGGCCTCAATGGGGCCTCAATGGGGCTTCAATGGGGCCTCAATGGGGCTTCAATGGGGCCTCAATGGGGCCTCAATGGGGCTTCAATGGGGCTTCAATGGGGCTTCAATGGGGACTCAATGGGGACTCAATGGGGCTTCAGTGGGGCTTCAATGGGGACTCAATGGGGACTCAATGGGGCCTCAATGGGGCCTCAATGGGGCTTCAATGGGGCCTCAATGGGGCTTCAATGGGGCCTCAATGGGGCTTCAATGGGGCTTCAATGGGGACTCAATGGGGCCTCAATGGGGCCTCAATGGGGCTTCAATGGGGCTTCAATGGGGTTTCAATGGGGCCTCAATGGGGCTTCAATGGGGCCTCAATGGGGCTTCAATGGGGCTTCAATGGGGACTCAATGGGGACTCAATGGGGACTCAATGGGGACTCAATGGGGACTCAATGGGGCTTCAATGGGGCTTCAATGGGGCTTCAATGGGGACTCAATGGGGACTCAATGGGGCTTCAATTGGGCCTCAATGGGGCTTCAATGGGGTTTCAATGGGGCTTCAATGGGGACTCAATGGGGCTTCAATGGGGCCTCAATGGGGCTTCAATGGGGCCTCAATGGGGCTTCAATGGGGCTTCAATGGGGCTTCAATGGGGACTCAATGGCGACTCAATGGGGACTCAATGGGGCTTCAATGGGGCCTCAATGGGGCTTCAATGGGGCCTCAATGGGGCTTCAATGGGGACTCAATGGGGCTTCAATGGGGACTCAATGAAGCTTCAATGGGGCCTCAATTGGGCTTCAATGGGGCTTCAATGGGGCCTCAATGGGGCCTCAATGGGGCTTCAATGGGGACTCAATGGGGCCTCAATGGGGTTTCAATGGGGACTCAATGGGGCCTCAATGGGGATTCAGTGGGGCTTCAATGGGGCCTCAATGGGGCCTCAATGGGGCTTCAATGGGGCTTCAATGGGGACTCACTGGGACTTCAATGGGGTTTCAATGGGGCCTCAATGGGGCTTCAATGGGGCTTCAATGGGGTTTCAATGGGGCTTCAATGGGGCTTCAATGGGGCTTCAATGGGGCCTCAATGGGGCTTCAATGGGGCCTCAATGGGGACTCAATGGGGCTTCAATGGGGCCTCAATGGGGCCTCAATGGGGCCTCAATGGGGCTTCAATGGGGCTTCAATGGGGACTCACTGGGACTTCAATGGGGTTTCAATGGGGCCTCAATGGGGCCTCAATGGGGCTTCAATGGGGCTTCAATGGGGTTTCAAGGGGGCCTCAATGGGGCTTCAATGGCGCTTCAATGGGGCTTCAATGGGGCCTCAATGGGGACTCAATGGGGCTTCAATGGGGCCTCAATGGGGCTTCAATGGGGCTTCAATGGGGCCTCAATGGGGCCTCAATGGGGCCTCAATGGGGCTTCAATGGGGCTTCAATGGGGACTCACTGGGACTTCAATGGGGTTTCAATGGGGCCTCAATGGGGCCTCAATGGGGCTTCAATGGGGCTTCAATGGGGTTTCAAGGGGGCCTCAATGGGGCTTCAATGGCGCTTCAATGGGGCTTCAATGGGGCCTCAATGGGGCCTCAATGGGGCTTCAATGGGGCCTCAATGGGGCTTCAATGGGGCTTCAATGGGGCCTCAATGGGGCCTCAATGGGGCCTCAATGGGGCTTCAATGGGGCTTCAATGGGGACTCACTGGGACTTCAATGGGGTTTCAATGGGGCCTCAATGGGGCCTCAATGGGGCTTCAATGGCGCTTCAATGGGGCTTCAATGGGGCCTCAATGGGGCCTCAATGGGGCTTCAATGGCGCTTCAATGGGGCTTCAATGGGGCCTCAATGGGGCCTCAATGGGGCTTCAATGGGGCTTCAATGGGGCCTTGCACTGATGGAGGGGTCCCCCCCGGTCACCTCTGTCTCCTCCTCGCTCCACACACGGGGGGGGGGGGTCAGCGGGGGCCGGGGGGGGGCACTTGTGCAAGGCGGGGGCCGGGCCGGGCCATGCAGAGCCAGGGCAATGGAGCCCTATGGGGAGAGACCACACTGGGGGGGGGGATGACCCCCCCTGCCCCATAACTGACCCCCCCCACCCCATAACTGACCCCCCTGCCCCATAACTGACCCCCCTGCCCCATAACTGACCCCCCCCACCCCATAACTGACCCCCCCTGCCCCATAACTGACCCCCCCCACCCCATAACTGACCCCCCCTGCCCCATAACTGACCCCCTGCCCCATAACTGACCCCCCCGCTCCATAACTGACCCCCCCGCCCCATAACTGACCCCCGTGCCCCATAACTGACCCCCCTGCCCCATAACTGACCCCCCCGCCCCATAACTGACCCCCGTGCCCCATAACTGACCCCCCCTGCCCCATAACTGACCCCCTGCCCCATAACTGACCCCCCTGCCCCATAACTGACCCCCCCGCCCCATAACTGACCCCCCCCACCCCATAACTGACCCCCCTGCCCCATAACTGACCCCCGTGCCCCATAACTGACCCCCCTGCCCCATAACTGACCCCCGTGCCCCATAACTGACCCCCCTGCCCCATAACTGACCCCCCCGCCCCATAACTGACCCCCCTGCCCCATAACTGACCCCCGTGCCCCGCCCCATAACTGACCCCTCTGCCCCATAACTGACCCCCGTGCCCCATAACTGACCCCCCCTGCCCCATAACTGACCCCCTGCCCCATAACTGACCCCCCTGCCCCATAACTGACCCTCCCGCCCCATAACTGACCCCCCCGCCCCATAACTGACCCCCGTGCCCCATAACTGACCCCCCCTGCCCCATAACTGACCCCCTGCCCCATAACTGACCCCCCTACCCCATAACTGACCCCCCTACCCCATAACTGACCCCCCTGCCCCATAACTGACCCCCCTACCCCATAACTGACCCCCCTGCCCCATAACTGACCCCCCTGCCCCATAACTGACCCCCCCTGCCCCATAACTGACCCCCTGCCCCATAACTGACCCCCCGGACCCACAATTGAACCCCTCCATTGCCACAAATGACCTCCCAGCCCCATAACTGACCCCCAATTGACCCCCCAAGGCCCACATGTGACCTCCCCCGACATTCATGGCTGCCCCCCGGCCCCATAACTGACCCCAAAGAGCCATTTCTAGACCCCAAACCCGCCCCATAGACACTCCCCCCAATAGATCTGCCCCATAACCTGCCTCCATTCCTGCCCCATAGACCTGCCCCCCCCAAACCTGCCCTATACACATTCCCCCCATTCCTGCCCCATAACCTACCCCATAGACCTGCCCCCCCTTCCTGCCCCATAGACATTCCCCCCCATAGACCTTCCCCATAACCTGCCCCATAGACCTGCCCCTATTCCCGCCCCCCCATTCCTGCCCCACAGACATTTCCCCCCCCATTCCTGCCCCATAGACCTGCCCCCATTCCTGCCCCATACACATTCCCCCCCCGCCATAGACCTGCCCCATAGCCTGCCCCATAGATCTCCATCCCCCGTCCCGGCTCCCGGCCGGGCCCGCTCTCACCTGCCGTACCGAGCCGAGCCGAACCGAGCCGAGCGCCTCCGAACCTGCCCGAACCCCCCCGAACCGACGCGAACGTCCCCGAGCGGCGCCGGCGCGGGCCCGAGGGGAGCCGACCTGGCCCGAACCGGCTCCGAGCGATGCCGAACCGGTCCGAACCGGCCCGAATGGAGCCGAGCGGAGCCGAACCGGCCCGAGAGGAGCCGAACGGAGCCGAGCGGAGCCGAACGGAGCCGAGCACCGCCCGACCGGTGCCGGCAGGTGCCGAGGGGATGCGGCGCCGCTCGCTGCCGCCAGGGGCGCTCGAGGGACACGAGGTGGGGGGGGAGATCCCAATGGGGGGGTTAAAGGTATAGGGGGTCCCTATGGGGGTTATAGGGGGGGTTAAAGCTATAGGGGGTCCCTATGGGGGGGTAAAGGTATAGGGGGTACTATGGGGGTTATATGGGGGGTAAAGGTATAGGGGGGCCTACGGGGGTTATATGGGGGTTAAAGCTATAGGGGGGCCGTATGGGGGTTATAGGGGGGGTTAAAGCTATAGGGGGTCCCTATGGGGGTTATATGGGGGGTTAAAGCTATAGGGGGTCCTATGGGGGTTATATGGGGGGTTAAAGCTATAGGGGGTCCCTATGGGGGTTATATGGGGGGTAAAGCTATAGGGGGTAGTATGGGGGTCATAAGGGGGGTTAAAGATATAGGGGGTCCTATAGGGGTTATATGGGGGGTTAAAGCTATAGGGGGTCCCTATGGGGGTTAAATGGGGGGTTAAAGCTATAGGGGGTACTATGGGGGTTATATGGGGGGTTAAAGCTATAGGGGGTCCCTATGGGGGTCATATGGGGGGGTAAAGGTATAGGGGCGCCTATGGGGGTTATATGGGGGTTAAAGCTATAGGGGGTCCCTATGGGGGTCATATGGGGGGTTAAAGCTATAGGGGGTCCCTTTGGGGGTCATAAGGGGGGTTAAAGATATAGGGGGTCCTATAGGGGTTATATGGGGGGTTAAAGCTATAGGGGGTCCCTATGTGGCTTTATATGGAGGTCTTGAAGCTATAGGGGGATCCTTATGGATATGGAGATCCCTATGGGGGGGACGACACCCTCTGTGGGTACCTTATGTGGGTCATGCCTATAGGGAGGTACCTATGGGGTGATGGGCACCCATCTATAGGGAGGTGCCTATAGGGCGGGGGACACCCGGGGTGGGGGGAAACCTATAGGGGGGGTGTGTTGGGGAGAGCCCTATGGGGCAGGGAGCACCTATGGGGGGTGGGGGCCCCTTTTTGCACCCCCCTTCTCCTTCCCCTCCCCTTTGCACCCCCCCCCCGGACCCATTAAGTCCGCCATTAATTAAGCCATCAATTAAGCCATTAATTAATCCATTAATTCATTAATTAACTCATTAATTACACCCGAACTGCGCGGCACCGGGGGGGGGAGGGAGGGGGCAGCGGGGGCAGAGTGGGGAAGGGGGTGGGGCTTCAGGGAAGGGGGCGGGGCTTGAGGAAGGGGCGGGGTCACCGAAGGGGGCGTGGCCTTGGGGGGGTCCTTTATGGGGGCGGGGCCTTGGGGGGGAGGGGGTTGGAACGTGGGGGGAGGGGGGGTCGTTAAAGCCCCCCCCCCCGTTGAAGCCCCGCCCCCTCCGGTCACAGTGTATCGGGTGCGCCCCTCCCCCCTCAGGCCACGCCCCCTGCCCCGCCCCTCCCTCCCCTTGGGGGGCGGGGTTTGGGGGGGAGGGGCGCTGGAAGACATTCGTGATTGGTCGTTGCCTCGGGGGGGCGGGGCGAGGGGCGGGGCGAGGCGCCACGACACGAGCCCTTAGAGACGGGGGAGGGGGGAAGGGGGGAGCATGCGGGGGGGGCGGGGCACGCGATCACGTGACTGTGTGTGCATGGGGACACGTGTGTGCATGGGGACATGTATGTAAAGGACATGTGTGTGCACGGGGCCATGTGAGGTCATGTGTGTGCATGGGGACATGTATGTAAAGGACATGTGTGTGCACGGGGCCATGTGAGGTCATGTGTGTGCATGGGGACATGTATGTAAAGGACATGTGTGTGCACGGGGCCATGTATGAAAAGGGACACGTGTGTATAAGGGGACACGGGATACACGTGTGTGTAAAGGAACATGTGTGTGCAAGGGGATATGTGTGCACAAAGGGACATGTGGGTACATGTATGTTAAGGGCACAAGCGTGGGTGTAAAGGGACACGTGTGTGCGAGGGAACATGTATGTGTAAAGGGACACGTGTGTGCACATGTATGTGCAAGGCCACTTCCATGTATGTGCATGTCACGCCCCCGTGCCTGCGTGTGCAAGGGCACAAGCGTGCGTGACACACGTGTGTGTGCATGGGGACATGTGTGCACACGTGTGTGCAAGCGTGTGTGGGTGGGGGCATTTGTGTGTGCGAGGGCACATCCATGTCCTGGTGCACATCCATGTTCCATTGCACATCCATGTTCCATTGCACATCCATGTCCTGGTCCATGTTCCATTGCACATCCGTGTCCTGGTCCATGTCCCATTGCACATCCGTGTCCTCATCCATGTCCCATTGCACATCCGTGTCCTGGTCCATGTCCCATGGCACATCCATGTCCTGGTGCACATCCATGTTCCATTGCACATCCATGTCCTGGTGCACATCCATGTCCTGGTCCATGTCCCATGTCCCATCCATGTCATGTCCCTCGTCCATGTCCTGTTGCACGTCAGCAGCTCATTGCACATCCATGTCCCGGTGCATGTCCATGTCCTGTCACATGTCCATGTCCTGTCACATGTCCATGTCCTGTCACATGTCCGTGTCCTGTCACATGTCCGTGTCCCATTGCACGTCCATGTCCTGGTGCACATCCATGTCCCATTGCACATCCATGTCCTATTACATGTCCATATCTTGGAGCATATCCATGTCCTACCGCATGTCCCATATCTCATTCCATGCCCATATCTCATTGCACATCCATGTCCTATTGCACATCCATGTCCTACCACATGTCCCATATCTCATTCCATGCCCATATCTCATTGCACATCCCTGTCCCATTCCACGTCCAAATCTTGGAGCACATCCATGTCCTGTTGCACATCCCTGTCCATGTCTCATTGCACATCCATGTCCCTTTCCATGTCTGTATCTCATTCCATGTCCATGTCTCATTGCACATCCATGTCCTGTTGCACATCCATGTCCTGTTGCACATCCCTGTCCATGTCTCATTGCACATCCATGTCCCTTTCCATGTCCATGTCTCATTGCACATCCCTGTCCATTCCACGTCCATGTCTCATGGCACATCCCTGTCCATTCCATGTCCATGTCTCATTGCACATCCCTGTCCATTCCATGTCCATGTCTCATTGCACATCCCTGTCCATTCCATGTCCATGTCTCATTGCACATCCCTGTCCATTCCATGTCCATGTCTCATTGCACATCCCTGTCCATTCCACGTCCATGTCTCATTGCACATCCCTGTCCATTCCACGTCCATGTCTCATGGCACATCCCTGTCCATTCCATGTCCATGTCTCATTGCACATCCCTGTCCATTCCATATCCATGTCTCATGGCACATCCCTGTCCTTTCCATATCCATGTCTCATGGCACATCCCTGTTCTTTCCATATCCATGTCTCATGGCACATCCATGTCCATGTCTCATTGCACATCCCTGTCCTGCTGCACATCCATGTCCATGTTTCATTCCATGTCCATGTCTCATTGCACATCCCTGTCCATTCCATATCCATGTCTCATGGCACATCCCTGTCCTTTCCATATCCATGTCTCATGGCACATCCCTGTTCTTTCCATATCCATGTCTCATGGCACATCCATGTCCATGTCTCATTGCACATCCCTGTCCTGCTGCACATCCATGTCCATGTTTCATTCCATGTCCATGTCTCATGGCACATCCCTGTCCATTCCACGTCCATGTCCCCTTCCGCATCCACGTCCCATCGCACCTCCTCGTCCTCCTCTTCCTCCTCCTCCTGCTGCCGCCGCCTCTCCCCGCTCCCCTGCGCCCATCACCTCTCCAGGAAGACCTTGAGGGCCCGGTCGATGTTCATGCGGTGCCCGACGCGCGTCACCCCCAGGTCGATGTAATCCTCCTTGGTCAGCGAGGGCAGGTGGGAGCCGTCGATCTCGTTGTGCAGGAACCGGGCGCGGTGCTCGCCCAGGTTCAGGTACTCCAACCAATCGGCCACGTCGAACTTGCTCCAGAACGCCAGCGGCTTCGCCCCGAACGGTTTATCCGGGGGGGGGGGAGGCCTCGTTGGCGACAACGACCTGGCCCCGGCCACGTCCCCGAAGGGGCCCCCGGGGGCTGCGCGCAGCTCCAGGAAGCCGGCGTAGAGCGGGGCCGCCGGTAACGTGGGCAGCGAGGCCGGGCGCGGAGCGGGGCTGCCCCGGCGCTCGCTGGGCAGCGTGGCCGGGCTCGGGGCGCGGCGAAGAGGGGGGCGGATGTCGAGGTCCACCCCCCCCACCCCCACCCCGACCCCGGCTAAGGGGGATTTGGGGGGCGGGGGCCAGTTGGGGAAGAGGATGGAGGAGGTGGAAGGGGAGAGGGAGGAGGAAGGGGGGGGTTTGGAGGGTTGGGGGGGAGGGGGGGGGTCCGGGAGCCTGTGGGGAGGGAGGGGGGGTTAGAAAGAGGGGGGGCAATGGGGACGATGGGGTTGATGGGCACAATGGGCACAATGAGGTTGATGGGGACAATGGGGTTGATGGGGACAATGGGCACAATGAGGTTGATGGGGACAATGGGGTTGATGGGGACAATGGGCACAATGAGGTTGATGGGGACAATGGGGTTGATGGGGACAATGGGGTTGATGGGGACAATGGGGTCAATAGGGACAATGGGGTCAATGGGGA
The DNA here is from genome assembly GCF_963264785.1 of Psittacula echo. NCBI lineage: Eukaryota > Metazoa > Chordata > Aves > Psittaciformes > Psittacidae > Psittacula > Psittacula echo. Next base: position 29,042 of record NW_027664193.1, read on the forward strand.
CAATGGGGTTGATGGGCACAATGAGGTCCATGGGCACAATGGGGTCGATGGGGACAATGGGGTTGATGGGCACAATGGGGTTGATGGGGACAATGGGGTCGATGGGGACAATGGGGTCAATGGGGACAATGGGGTCGATGGGGACAATGGGGTCAATGGGGTTGATGGGCACAATGGGGTTGATGGGGACAATGGGGTCGATGGGGATAATGGGGTCGATGGGCACAATGGGGTTGATGGGGACAATGGGGTTAATGGGGTCGATGGGCACAATGGGGTTGATGGGGACAATGGGGTCGATGGGGATAATGGGGTCGATGGGCACAATGGGGTCGATGGGGACAATGGGGTTGATGGGCACAATGGGGTTGATGGGGACAATGGGGTCGATGGGCACAATGGGGTTGATGGGGACAATGGGGTCGATGGGGACAATGGGGTCAATGGGGACAATGGGGTCGATGGGGACAATGGGGTCAATGGGGTTGATGGGCACAATGGGGTTGATGGGGACAATGGGGTTGATGGGCACAATGGGGTTGATGGGGACAATGGGGACAATGGGGTCAATGGGGACAATGGGGTCGATGGGGACAATGGGGACAATGGGGTCGATGGGCACAATGGGGTCGATGGGCACAATGGGGTCGATGGGGATAATGAGGTCGATGGGCACAATGGGGTTGATGGGGGCAATGGGGTTGATGGGGATAATGAGGTCGATGGGCACAATGGGGTTGATGGGGACAATGGGGTTAATGGGGTCGATGGGCACAATGGGGTTGATGGGGACAATGGGGTTGATGGGGATAATGAGGTCGATGGGCACAATGGGGTTGATGGGGACAATGGGGTTAATGGGGTCGATGGGCACAATGGGGTTGATGGGGACAATGGGGTCGATGGGGTCGATGGGCACAATGGGGTTGATGGGGACAATGGGGTCGATGGGGATAATGGGGTCGATGGGCACAATGGGGTTGATGGGGGCAATGGGGTTGATGGGGGCAATGGGGTTGATGGGGACAATGGGGTCGATGGGGATAATGAGGTCGATGGGCACAATGGGGTTGATGGGGGCAATGGGGTCAATGGGCATAATGGGGTCGATGGGGATAATGAGGTCGATGGGCACAATGGGGTTAATGGGGACAATGAGGTCGATGGGCACAATGGGGTTGATGGGGGCAATGGGGTCGATGGGCATAATGGGGATGATGGACATGATAGACGTGATGGGTTGATGGGCATGGTGGGGTCATGGACGCAATGGGGAAGATGGGGATGATGGGGGTGATGGGGTGAAGATGATGGGGGTGACGGGGTGAAGATGATGGGGATGACGGGGTGAAGATGATGGGGGTGACGAGGTGAAGATGATGGGGGTGACGGGGTGAAGATGATGGGGATGATGGGGTGAAGATGATGGGGGTGATGGGGTGAAGATGATGGGGGTGATGGGGTGAAGATGATGGGGGTGATGGGGTGAAGATGATGGGGATGACGGAGTGAAGATGATGGGGGTGATGGGGTGAAGATGATGGGGATGACGGGGTGAAGATGATGGGGGTGACGGGGTGAAGATGATGGGGGTGACGAGGTGAAGATGATGGGGGTGACGGGGTGAAGATGATGGGGGTGACGGGGTGAAGATGATGGGGATGACGGGGTGAAGATGATGGGGGTGACGGGGTGAAGATGATGGGGGTGATGGGGTGAAGATGATGGGGGTGATGGGGTGAAGATGATGGGGATGACGGGGTGAAGATGATGGGGGTGACGGGGTGAAGATGATGGGGGTGACGGGGTGAAGATGATGGGGATGACGGGGTGAAGATGATGGGGGTGATGGGGTGAAGATGATGGGGGTGACGGGGTGAAGATGATGGGGATGACGGGGTGAAGATGATGGGGGTGATGGGGTGAAGATGATGGGGATGACGGGGTGAAGATGATGGGGGTGACGGGGTGAAGATGATAGGGATGACGGGGTGAAGATGATGGGGGTGACGGGGTGAAGATGATGGGGGTGACGGGGTGAAGATGATGGGGGTAACGGGGTGAAGATGATGGGGATGACGGGGTGAAGATGATGGGGGTGACGGGGTGAAGATGATGGGGGTGACGGGGTGAAGATGATGGGGGTGACGGGGTGAAGATGATGGGGATGACGGGGTGAAGATGATGGGGGTGACGGGGTGAAGATGATGGGGGTGACGGGGTGAAGATGATGGGGGTGACGGGGTGAAGATGATGGGGATGACGGGGTGAAGATGATGGGGGTGACGGGGTGAAGATGATGGGGATGACGGGGTGAAGATGATGGGGGTGACGGGGTGAAGATGATGGGGGTGACGGGGTGAAGATGATGGGGGTGACGGGGTGAAGATGATGGGGGTGACGGGGTGAAGATGATGGGGATGACGGGGTGAAGATGATGGGGGTGACGGGGTGAAGATGATGGGGATGACGGGGTGAAGATGATGGGGGTGACGGGGTGAAGATGATGGGGGTGACGGGGTGAAGATGATGGGGATGACGGGGTGAAGATGATGGGGGTGACGGGGTGAAGATGATGGGGGTGACGAGGTGAAGATGATGGGGGTGACGGGGTGAAGATGATGGGGATGACGGGGTGAAGATGATGGGGGTGACGGGGTGAAGATGATGGGGGTGACGGGGTGAAGATGATGGGGATGACGGGGTGAAGATGATGGGGGTGACGGGGTGAAGATGATGGGGGTGATGGGGTGAAGATGATGGGGATGATGGGGTGAAGATGATGGGGGTGATGGGGTGAAGATGATGGGGGTGATGGGGTGAAGATGATGGGGGTGACGGGGTGAAGATGATGGGGGTGACGAGGTGAAGATGATGGGGGTGATGGGGTGAAGATGATGGGGGTGACGGGGTGAAGATGATGGGGGTGATGGGGTGACGGAGATGACTGGGCTGGTGATGATGGGGGTGATGAGGATGATGCACATAATGGGGTGATGGACATGGTGGGTCAAGGGGCACAATGGGGCTGATTGCACAATGGAGACGCTTGACAAGGGTCTGATGGGTGCAACACCACAACACGACTGTAACCCCCCCCCCCCGTGTGCAATGGCTGCAACAGCCCCCCCAACAATGGGTGCCAATGGGTGCCACGTCCTGCGGATCCATGCAGCGGCTGCAATGGGTGCCATGGTGCAATGGGTGCCATGGATACAATGGTGCAATGGGTGCCATGAGTGCAATGGGTGCAGCGTCCTCCTGGTACAGTACGCAGTAGCTTTGGTGGCTGCAGTGGGTGCCGTGGTGCAATGAGTGCCATGAGTGCTATGTCCCCATGATCCATGCAGTGGGTGCTATGGGTGCAATGGGTGCCATGAGTGCAATGGGTGCCATGGTGGAATGGGTGCAATGGATACCATGGCTGCAACGGATGCCACGGGTGCCATGGCTGCACTGGGTGCTATGGCTGCACTGGTTGCTATGGATGCCATGGCTGCACTGGTTGCTATGGCTGCACTGGTTGCTATGGATACTATGGATGCTATGGCTGCAATGGGTGCTATGGCTGCAATGGGTGCTATGGCTGCACTGGGTGCTGTGGCTGCACTGGGTGCTGTGGCTGCACTGGGTGCTGTGGCTGCACTGGGTGCCATGGCTGCAATGGGTGCCATGGCTGCACTGGGTGCTATGGCTGCACTGGGTGCCGTGGCTGCACTGGGTGCTATGGCTGCACTGGGTGCTATGGCTGCACTGGGTGCTATGGCTGCACTGGGTGCCATGGCTGCACTGGGTGCCATGGCTGCACTGGGTGCTATGGCTGCACTGGGTGCTATGGCTGCAATGGGTGCCATGGCTGCACTGGGTGCTATGGCTGCACTGGGTGCTATGGCTGCAATGGGTGCTATGGCTGCAATGGGTGCCATGGCTGCAATGGGTGCCATGGCTGCACTGGGTGCTATGGCTGCACTGGGTGCCATGGCTGCACTGGGTGCTATGGCTGCACTGGGTGCTATGGCTGCACTGGGTGCCATGGCTGCACTGGGTGCTGTGGCTGCACTGGGTGCTATGGATGCAATGGGTGCTGTGGCTGCACTGGGTGCTATGGCTGCAATGGGTGCTATGGCTGCAATGGGTGCTATGGCTGCAATGGGTGCTGTGGCTGCACTGGGTGCTATGGCTGCACTGGGTGCTATGGCTGCAATGGCTGCAATGGGTGCTATGGCTGCACTGGGTGCTGTGGCTGCAATGGGTGCTATGGCTGCAATGGGTGCTATGGCTGCACTGGGTGCTGTGGCTGCAATGGGTGCTATGGCTGCACTGGGTGCTGTGGCTGCACTGGGTGCTATGGCTGCACTGGGTGCCGTGGCTGCACTGGGTGCTATGGCTGCAATGGGTGCTATGGCTGCAATGGGTGCTATGGCTGCAATGGGTGCCATGGCTGCAATGGGTGCTATGGCTGCACTGGGTGCTATGGCTGCAATGGGTGCTATGGCTGCACTGGGTGCTGTGGCTGCAATGGGTGCTATGGCTGCAATGGGTGCCATGGCTGCAATGGGTGCCATGGCTGCAATGGGTGCTATGGCTGCAATGGCTGCACTGGGCGCCCCACGCCCCCCCATCACCCACCTGTGCCTCCCCGCGGTGCCCCCGAAGCTCCCCTCCGCGGCTCCTCGGGCCCAGGCCGCCGCCGCCAGGCCCCTCCCGGCCTCTTCCCAGGGCTCCAGCATCCTCCTCGCGTCCCCTCCGCGGGGCCCTCCGCGGCCCCTGGCCCGGGCCCGCTCCGCTCCGTCCCCGCCGGGGCCGTAGGGGCCGGGCCCGGCCGCTTCCATGGCCTCCGGGGGGTGATCGCTGCTGCTGCGGCTGTCGACCTCCTCGATGCCGGAGTCGGTGACCGCGTCCACGCCGTCGTGGTGGGCGCCGCCGAGGCCTCCGCGCCGCGCCTCGGGCCCGGCCTGGGTGATGGTGGCCACTTCGCTGTCGTAGGACGTGAGGCTGGAGGCCGTGGAGTCCCCGACGGGGGGGACGTCGGCGGCCTCGAAGCTGTTGGCGAACTCGAGCGGCGGCGGCAGGGGCTCGGCCAGCAGCAGCTCCTCGTCCCCGTCCACCGACGGCGCCGGCGGCGGCAGCGCCAGGAGCCCGCCGGCCTCGGCGAAGCGGACGCGGGCCTCGGAGGAGGCCGCGGGAGGCGCCGCGACCCCCGAGGCCCAGGCGTCGGCGGGGGACGGGGGGCGGCTGGAGCGGCGCGGGGGGACCCCGGCTTGGGGCTTGGAAGGGGGCAGCGGGGCCGAGGCGGGAGCGGAGCGCAGCGGGGCCATGGAGGCCGGGAAGGGCGGCAGGGCCATGGCCGGGCCGAGCGGCGCCATCTTGGGCGTTGCTAAGGGCGCCAGGGAGGGCGTTGCTAAGGGCGCCAGGCCCGGCGGTAAGGGCGCCAGGTCGGTCGCTAAGGACGCCATGTCGGTCGCTAGGGGCGCCATGTTGGTCGTCAAGGACGCCATGTCGGTCGCCAAGGGCGCCAGCTTGGTCGCTAAGGGCGCCATGTCGGTCGCCAGGGACGCCATGTCGGTCGCCAAGGGCGCCATGTTGGTCGCCACGTCGGGCGCCAGGTGAGGCCTCAGCCCCACCACGCTCGGCCTCAACCCGGCCGCGTTCGGCCTCAGCCCCACGCCCGCCGGCAGCGGCCCCAGCCCGGCCTGGAGCGCCGCGATCCCGGCCTGCAGCGCCGCCGCCATCCCCTTAGGCCTCGGGGCAGGCCCGGAGCCCGCGGCCACGCTGCTGAAGGCGCTGCCGCCGCCGCCGCCTCCCTTCGCTGCCCCCCGGTACCCGCGCGTCGGGAACGCGTCGGCCGCGAACATCCCCTCGTCGATGCTCTTCGAATGGCGCAGGCGCGGGGCGGGGGGGGGGAGCGCGGCGGTACCGGGCGGAGCCCCCCCCCCCCCGATGCTCCCGGTCATGGCGGGCCCCTCCTCATCCTCCTCGGTGGAGAGGAAGAGCGCGGAGCGGCGCCGCGCGGCCCCCACCAGCGCGGCCCCGAACTGCGACGTGAAGTCCATGGCGGAGGAGGGGGGGGGGGGCAGCGGGGGGGGCCGGGACGGGGACCCCCCCCCCCCAACACCACCACCCCCCCCCCCACCGGGGACCCCCCCCGTTGGTGCGGCCCCGCTCGGCGGGGACCCCCCCGTTACCGTTGGTTGCGTCCCCGCCGTGCCCGGTCCCCCCCCCCCCCCCCCCCCCGCCGCCGCCGTCAGTGGTTCCGCCCCCGCCGTCGGCCTCCACGCTGCTGCCGCGGCTGCTGCGGCCGCTGCTGCTGGTGGACGGCGCCTTCACCACGATGGTGGGGATGGAGATGGAGTCGGCCGCCGCCGCCGCCGCGGCCCCCGCGCCTTCCTCCACCTTGGTCTGCTTCACCAGCGGCCCCTTCCGCCGCAGCGGCTTCGGGGGGCCCCCCCTTTCCACGCCGCCCACGCTGCGGGCGCCCAGGTTGTAAAGGCGCCAGGGCGCGGCGCCCCCCCCGGCCGAGCGCGGCGTGGACGCGCCCATCATGGCGGCGGCGGCGGCCGGGGGAGCGGCGGGGCTGCTGAACGGCGGCTCCGGGGGGGACGTGGTGGGGGGGGGCGGGATCTCGTCCGAGCCCGGCACCGAGAGGCTGCGGCTGAAGCGGCCGCTGGGGGGCGCCAGGAACGGCTTCTCCTCCTCCGGAGCGCCTGCGGCGGGCACGGGATGGGGGGGGCTATAGGGGTCTATAGGGGATACAGGGGGTCTATAGGGGATACAGGGTCTATAGGGGTCTATAGGGGATACAGGGTCTATAGGGGTCTATAGGGGATACAGGGTCTATAGGGGTCTATAGGGGATACAGGGTCTATAGGAGTCTATAGGGGATACAGGGTCTATAGGGGTCTATAGGGGATACAGGGGGTCTATAGGGGATACAGGGTCTATAGGGGTCTATAGGGGATACAGGGGGTCTATAGGGGATACAGGGTCCATAGGGGTCTATAGGGGATACAGGGGGTCTATAGGGGATACAGGGTCTATAGGGGTCTATAGGGGATACAGGGGGTCTATAGGGGATACAGGGTCTATAGGGGTCTATAGGGGATACAGGGGGTCTATAGGGGATACAGGGTCTATAGGGGTCTATAGGGGATACAGGGGGTCTATAGGGGATACAGGGTCTATAGGGGTCTATAGGGGATACAGGGGGTCTATAGGGGATACAGGGTCTATAGGGGTCTATAGGGGATACAGGGTCCATAGGGGTCTATAGGGGATACAGGGTCCATAGGGGATACAGGGTCTATAGGGGTCTATAGGGGATACAGGGTCCATAGGGGATACAGGGTCTATAGGGGTCTATAGGGGATACAGGGTCCATAGGGGATACAGGGTCCATAGGGGTCTATAGGGGATACAGGGTCCATAGGGGTCTATAGGGGATACAGGGTCTATAGGGGATATAGGGGTCTATAGGGGATACAGGGTCCATAGGGGATATAGGGGTCTATAGGGGATACAGGGTCTATAGGGGTCTATAGAGGATACAAGGTCTATAGGGGTCTATAGGGGATACAGGGGTCTATAGGGGATACAGGGGTCTACAGGGGTCTATAGGGGATAAAGGGGTCTATAGGGGTCTATAGGGGATACAGGGGTCTATAGGGGATACAGGATCTATAGGGGATACAGGGGTCTATAGGGGATATAGGGGTCTATAGGGGATACAGGGTCTATAGGGGATACAGGGTGTATAGGGGTCTATAGGGGATACAGGGTCTATAGGGGTCTATAGGGGATACAGGGTCTATAGGGGATACAGGGGTCTATAGGGGTCTATAGGGGATAAAGGGGTCTATAGGGGATACAGGGTCTATAGGGGATATAGGGGTCTATAGGGGATACAGGGTCTAGAGGGGATACAGGGGGTCTAGAGGGGACATAAGGGTCCTATAGGAGACACAGGGGTCTATAGGGGACATAGGGGCTTATAGGGAATAAAGGGGTCTATAGGGGGCAAAGGGGGCAACGGCACCTATAGGGATGTGCCCCCATGGATGGAAGCTATAGAGAGCCCACAACTGGCACACAGAAGGCAATGGGGACCCCCCCCAACACCCATCCCTATAGAGACCCTCAGCACCCACAGGGACCCCCCCAGCACCCATAGGGACCCCAGCACCCATAGGGACCCCCAGCACCTATAGGGACCCCCCCAGCACCCACAGGGACCCCCCCAGCACCCATAGGGACCCCCCCAGCACCCATAGGGACCCCAGCACCCATAGGGACCCCCCCAGCACCCATCCCTATAGAGACCCTCAGCACCCACAGGGACCCCCCCAGCACCCACAGGGACCCCCCCAGCACCCATAGGGACCCCCCCAGCACCCATAGGGACCCCAGCACCCATAGGGACCCCCCCAGCACCCATCCCTATAGAGACCCTCAGCACCCACAGGGACCCCCCCAGCACCCACAGGGACCCCCCCAGCACCCATAGGGACCCCCCCAGCACCCACAGGGACCCCCCCAGCACCCATAGGGACCCCCCCAGCACCCAAAAGGGACCCCCAGCACCTATAGGGACCCCAGCACCCATAGGGACCCCAGCACCCATAGGGACCCCCAGCACCCATAGGGACCCCCAGCACCTATAGGGACCCCCAGCACCTATAGGGACCCCAGCACCCATAGGGACCCCAGCACCCATAGGGACCCCCCCAGCACCCACAGGGACCCCAGCACCTATAGGGACCCCCAGCACCTATAGGGACCCCCAGCACCCCTAGGGACCCCCCCAGCACCCATAGGGACCCCCAGCACCCATAAGGACCCCCCCAGCACCTATAGGGACCCCCAGCACCTATAGGGACCCCAGCACCCATAGGGACCCCCCCAGCACCCATAGGGACCCCAGCACCCATAGGGACCCCCCCAGCACCCACAGGGACCCCAGCACCCATAGGGACCCCCAGCACCCATAGGGACCCCAGCACCCATAGGGACCCCCCCAGCACCCACAGGGACCCCAGCACCTATAGGGACCCCCAGCACCTATAGGGACCCCCAGCACCCCTAGGGACCCCCCCAGCACCCATAGGGACCCCCAGCACCCATAAGGACCCCCCCAGCACCTATAGGGACCCCCAGCACCTATAGGGACCCCAGCACCCATAGGGACCCCCCCAGCACCCATAGGGACCCCAGCACCCATAGGGACCCCCCCAGCACCCATAGGGACCCCCCCAGCACCCATAGGGACCCCCCCAGCACCCATAGGGACCCCCCCAGCACCCACCTATGGATTTCTGTCGCAGCACGAGCCCGTGGGGGGGGGGCGGCAGGAACCCGCGGTCGAACCCCCCCGGGGGCAGGCGCGGGCCCTCGAAGGTCGCCTGGGGGGGGGGGGCACGGATTGGGGACCCCCCATAGGGACCCACATTGGGGACCCCCCATAGGGACCCCCCATAGGGACCCACATTGGGGACCCCCCATAGGGACCCCCCATAGGGACCCACATTGGGGACCCCCCATAGGGACCCCCCATAGGGACCCACATTGGGGACCCCCCATAAGGACCCCCCATAGGGACCCACATTGGGGACCCCCCATAAGGACCCCCCATAGGGACCCACATTGGGGACCCCCCATAAGGACCCCCCATAGGGACCCACATTGGGGACCCCCCCATAGGGACCCACATTGGGGACCCCCCATAGGGACCCCCCATAGGGACCCACATTGGGGACCCCCCATAGGGACCCCCCATAGGGACCCACATTGGGGACCCCCCATAAGGACCCCCCATAGGGACCCACATTGGGGACCCCCCATAGGGACCCCCCATAGGGACCCACATTGGGGACCCCCCCATAAGGACCCCCCATAGGGACCCACATTGGGGACCCCCCATAAGGACCCACATTGAGGTCCCCCCCATAGGGACCCCCCCATATTGACCCACATTGGGGACCCCCCCATAGGGACCCCCCCATAGGGACCCCCCCATATTGACCCACATTGGGGACCCCCCCATAGGGACCCCCCCATATTGACCCACATTGGGGACCCCCCATAAGGACCCCCCATAGGGACCCACATTGGGGACCCCCCATAGGGACCCCCCCATAAGGACCCCCCATAGGGACCCACATTGAGAGCCCCCCCAGGCACCTCCCCCATTGGGGCCCCCCCCACCTCAGCCCCATAGAAGCCCTTGGGCCGGGCCTTGCCCAGGGGGGGCAGGGGCGCCCCCGGCCCCTCCCCCACGCTGATGCTCTGCTGGGCCGCGGCCAGGATCTCGTCCAGCTTGTCTGGGGGGAGGGGGACCCCAGTGAGCACCCATAGGGACCCATAGGGACCCATAGAGACCAATGTACCCCATAGAGACCCATAGAGACCAATAGACCCCATAGGGACCCATAGGGACCAATGTACCCCATAGAGACCAATAGACCCCATAGGGACCCATAGGGACCAATGTACCCCATAGAGACCCATAGAGACCAATAGACCCCATAGGGACCCATAGGGACCAAGGCACCCCATAGAGACCCATAGAGACCAATTGACCCCATAGGGACCCATAGGGACCAATGCACCCCATAGAGACCCATAGAGACCAATAGACCCCATAGGGACCCATAGGGACCAATGCACCCCATAGAGACCCATAGAGACCAATAGACCCCATAGGGACCCATAGGGACCAATGCACCCCATAGAGACCCATAGAGACCAATAGACCCCATAGGGACCCATAGGGACCAATGCACCCCATAGAGACCCATAGAGACCAATAGACCCCATAGGGACCCATAGGGACCAAGGCACCCCATAGAGACCCATAGAGACCAATTGACCCCATAGGGACCCATAGGGACCAATGCACCCCATAGAGACCCATAGAGACCAATAGACCCCATAGGGACCCATAGGGACCAATGCACCCCATAGAGACCCATAGAGACCAATAGACCCCATAGGGACCCATAGGGACCAATGCACCCCATAGAGACCCATAGAGACCAATAGACCCCATAGGGACCCATAGGGACCAATGCACCCCATAGAGACCCATAGAGACCAATAGACCCCATAGGGACCCATAGGGACCAATGTACCCCATAGAGACCAATAGACCCCATAGGGACCCATAGGGACCAATGTACCCCATAGGTACCCATAGGGACCAATGTACCCCATAGAGACCAATGTACCCCATAGGGACCCATAGAGACCAGTGTACCCCATAGGGACCCATAGGGACCCATAGGGACCAATATACCCCATAGGGACCCATAGAGACCAATATACCCCATAGGGACCAATAGGGACCCATAGAGACCAATGTACCCCATAGAGACCCATAGAGACCAATATACCCCATAGGGACCCATAGAGACCAATGTACCCCATAGAGACCCATAGAGACCAATATACCCCATAGGGACCCATAGAGACTCATAGAGACCCATAGGGACCCATAGAGACCAATATACCCCATAGAGACCCATAGGGACCCATAGAGACCAATGTACCCCAATGTACCCCCATAGACATCAATGTACCCCTGTACACACCCAATGTACCCCAATGTACCCCATAGACACCAGTGTACCCCACAGACACCACTATACCCCAATGTACCCTATAGACACCCATAGACAGCAATGTACCCCCATGCACCCTATAGACACCAATGCACCCCACAAACACCTATGGGGACCCATAGACATCAATGTACCCCAATGCACCCCATAGACATCAATGTATCCCCGTACATACCCAATGTACCCCAATGTACCCTATAGACACCCATAGACACCAGTGTACCCCAATGTACCCCAATGCACCCCATAGACATCAATGTACCCCCATACACACCCAATGTACCCCAATGTACCCCATAGACACCCCTAGACACCAATGTACCCCAATGTACCCTATAGACACCCCTAGACACCATAGGGACCCCAATGTACCTCAATGCACCCCATAGACATCAATGTACCCCCGTACACACCCAATGTACCCCAATGTACCCCATAGACACCCATAGACCCCAATGTACCCCAATGCACCCCATAGACATCAATGTACCCCCATACACACCCATTGTACCCCAATGTACCCTATAGACACCCCTAGACACCAATGTACCCAATGTACCCCAATGCACCCCATAGACATCAATGTACCCCCATACACACCCATTGTACCCCAATGTACCCTATAGACACCCCTAGACACCAATGTACCCCAATGTACCCCAATGCACCCCATAGACATCAATGTACCCCCATACACACCCAATGTACCCCAATGTACCCCATAGACACCCATAGACACCAATGTACCCCAATGTACCCCAATGCACCCCATAGACATCAATGTACCCCCATACACACCCATTGTACCCCAATGTACCCTATAGACACCCCTAGACACCAATGTACCCCAATGTACCCCAATGCACCCCATAGACATCAATGTACCCCCATACACACCCATTGTACCCCAATGTACCCCATAGACACCCCTAGACACCAATGTACCCCAATGTACCCCAATGCACCCCATAGACATCAATGTACCCCCATACACACCCATTGTACCCCAATGTACCCCATAGACACCCCTAGACACCAATGTACCCCAATGTACCCCAATGCACCCCATAGACATCAATGTACCCCCATACACACCCATTGTACCCCAATGTACCCCATAGACACCCCTAGACACCAATGTACCCCAATGTACCCCAATGCACCCCATAGACATCAATGTACCCCCATACACACCCAATGTACCCCAATGTACCCCATAGACACCCCTAGACACCAATGTACCCCAATGTACCCCAATGCACCCCATAGACATCAATGTACCCCCATACACACCCATTGTACCCCAATGTACCCCATAGACACCCCTAGACACCAATGTACCCCAATGTACCCCAATGCACCCCATAGACATCAATGTACCCCCGTACACACCCAATGTACCCCAATGTACCCCATAGACACCCCTAGACACCAATGTACCCCAATGTACCCCAATGCACCCCATAGACATCAATGTACCCCCATACACACCCATTGTACCCCAATGTACCCCATAGACACCCCTAGACACCAATGTACCCCAATGTACCCCAATGCACCCCATAGACATCAATGTACCCCCGTACACACCCATTGTACCCCAATGTACCCCATAGACACCAATGTACCCCAATGTACCCCAATGCACCCCACAGACCCCAATGCACCCCCATAGAGCCCAATCCACACCAGCACCCAGCAGCACCCCCATGGGGGGGGGAGCTTAGGGACTCCCACCCATAGCCCCCCCCCCCATAGCACCCCCCACCTATGGGCCCCCCCCATAGCCCCCCCTTACTGAGCGCCATCTGATAGACCGTCCGCTTCTTCTCCGTGGCCACCGAGGCGTCGTACTCTGGGGAGAGGGGCACCCATGGGTGCACGTATGGGTGCTGGGGGGGTCCTATGGGTGCTGGGGGGGTCCTATGGGTGCTGGGAGTGACCTGATGGGTGCTAGGGGTGATGGGTGCTGGGGAGGTCCCATGGGTGCTGGGGGTGATCGATGGGTGCCCATGGGGTGCAAGACCCAGGCGAGCTTGCCCAGGGCTGCGATGCGTGTGCCATGTGTGCAACGCGTGTGCAACACATGTGCGAGGCATGTTTGAGGCGTGTTCAATGCATGTTGATGCGTGTTCGTGTTCGAGGCGTACGCAACGCATGTTCGATGCGTGTTTGATGTGTGTTCAATGCGTGTCTGATGCGTGTTTGAAGCGTGTTCAATGCGTGTTCGATGCCTGTTTGACGTGTGTTCATGTTCGATGTGTGTTCGATGCATGTTGATGTGTGTTCAATGCGTGTCTGATGCATGTTTGAAGCGTGTTCAAGGCATGTTTGATGTGTTCAATGCATGTTTGATGTGTGTTCGTGTTCGATGCGTACACGATGCATGTTCAGTGCATGTTCAATGTGTATTCAATGCGTGTCTGATGCATGTTCAATGCGTGTTTCATGCGTGTTCGATGCATGTTTGACGTGTGTTCATATTTGATGTGTGTTCGATGCATGTTGATGTGTGTTCAATGCGTGTCTGATGCGTGTTTGAAGCGTGTTCAAGGCCGTTTGATGTGTTCATTGCATGTTTGATGCATGTTCGATGCGTGTTTGAAGCCTGTTCGAGGCGTGTTTCATGCGTGTTCGATGCATGTTTGATGTGTGTTCATGTTTGATGTGTGTTCAATGCGTGTCTGATGCGTGTTTGAAGCGTGTTCAAGGTGTGTTTGATGTGTTCAACGCATGTTTGATGCGTGTTCAATGCGTGTTTGAAGCCTGTTCGAGGCGTGTTTTATGCATGTTTGATGAGTGTTCAAGGCGTCTTTGACGTGGTCAATGCATGTTTGATGCACGTTTGAGGCGTGCTCAATGCGTGTTTGATGCATGTTCCATGCATGTTGCATGCATGTTCAAGGCGTGTTTGATGCGTGTTCGAGGCGTGTTTCATGCACTCACCAGTGCGCTTCTTCCAGGGGGAGACTGGGGAGACACGAGAGCGGTTACGAGGGGGCCGGGGGGGCACTGGGGGGGAGTCAATGGGGATCAATGGGGCTCACATTGGGGTCAATGGGGTTGGGGGGGGTTAAAGTGGGCTCATGGGGGGGGGGGGTCAAATGGAACCCAAAGGGGGGGTCACGGGGGGGCCCCCCCAAACTCACCTTTCTCCACTGCAAGGGGGGGGGGGGAAGGTCAGAGGTTAAAGGTTAAAGGTCAGAAATCCCCCCACGCACTGAACACCCACCCCCCCCCAAAGTCACCCCAAGGGGCTTTAAGGGACCCCAATACCCACCCTGGGCACCCCCCCCATAGACCCCCCCCGACTCCCATTGACCCCCCAAGCACCCCCCATAGACCCCCCCAATCCCCTCCATAGACCCCCCCAACCTCCCCCCCCCCAGACCCCCCCTGGACCCTCACCCCCCCCTTCCCCCCCCCCCCCGGTTGCCCCCCCCCGTGCCCCCCCCTCACCCATCTCCTCCAGCTCCGAGGTCATGGATTTGGAGCGCAGGGAAATGGCCGGAGCCGGGAGGCGCCGGGGCTGCGGGGGGGCCGCTGCGGGGGGGGGGAAGGGGGGAGTCAGGGACCCCCCTGAGGGACCCCCCCGGGACCCCCCCCCCAACACATAGACACAGGTGACCCCCTCCAATGAGCCCCATTCATGAGCCCAATGAGCCCCATTCATGACCTCAATGAGCCCCATTCATGACCTCAATGAGCCCCATTCATGAGCCCAATGAGCCCCATTCATGAGCCCAATGCCCCCCATTCATGAGCCCAGTGCCCCCCATTCATGAGCCCAATGAGCCCCATTCATGAGCCCAATGCCCTCCATTCATGACCTCAATGAGCCCCATTCATGAGCCCAATGAGCCCCATTCATGACCTCAATGAGCCCCATTCATGAGCCCAATGAGCCCCATTCATGAGCCCAGTGCCCCCCATTCATGAGCCCAATGAGCCCCATTCATGAGCCCAATGCCCCCCATTCATGAGCCCAATGCCCCCCATTCATGAGCCCAGTGCCCCCCATTCATGAGCCCAATGAGCCCCATTCATGAGCCCAATGAGCCCCATTCATGACCTCAATGAGCCCCATTCATGAGCCCAATGAGCCCCATTCATGAGCCCAGTGCCCCCCATTCATGAGCCCAATGAGCCCCATTCATGAGCCCAATGCACCCCATTCATGAGCCCAATGCCCCCCATTCATGAGCCCAGTGCCCCCCATTCATGAGCCCAATGCCCTCCATTCATGACCTCAATGAGCCCCATTCATGAGCCCAGTGCCCCCCATTCATGACCTCAATGAGCCCCATTCATGAGCCCAATGAGCCCCATTCATGAGCCCAGTGCCCCCCATTCATGAGCCCAATGAGCCCCATTCATGAGCCCAATGCCCCCCATTCATGAGCCCAGTGCCCCCCATTCATGAGCCCAATGAGCCCCATTCATGAGCCCAGTGCCCCTCATTCATGAGCCCAGTGCCCCCCATTCATGAGCCCAATGAGCCCCATTCATGAGCCCAATGCACCCCATTCATGACCCCAATGAGCCCCATTCATGAGCTCAATGAGCCCCATTCATGACCTCAATGAACCCCATTCATGAGCCCAATGCCCCCCATTCATGAGCCCAGTGCCCCCCATTCATGACCCCAAGGAGCCCCATTCATGAGCCCAGTGCCCCCCATTCATGAGCCCAATGCCCCCCATTCATGAGCCCAATGAGCCCCATTCATGAGCCCAGTGCCCCCCATTCATGAGCCCAATGAGCCCCATTCATGAGCCCAATGCCCCCCATTCATGACCCCAATGAGCCCCATTCATGAGCCCAATGCCCCCCATTCATGACCTCAATGAGCCCCATTCATGAGCCCAATGAGCCCCATTCATGAGCCCAATGCCCCCCATTCATGAGCCCAATGAGCCCCATTCATGACCCCAATGAGCCCCATTCATGACCCCAATGCCCCCCATTCATGAGCCCAATGAGCCCCATTCATGAGCCCAGTGCCCCCCATTCATGAGCCCAATGAACCCCAATTCATGACCCCAATGAGCCCCATTCATGACCCCAATGACATCCCTATGCCCCCCCATTCCTATGCCCCCCCTTGACCTGTCTGACCCCCATTGACCTCCCATCACCCCATTGACTCCAGATGACCCCCATTGACCCCCCATCACCCCATTGACTCCTGATGACCCCCATTGACCCCCCCATTGACCCCATTGACTCCTGATGACCCCCATTGACCTCCCATCACCCCATTGACACCCCATTGACCCCCGATGACCCCCATTGACCCCCCATCATGCCATTGACCCCCGATGACCCCCATTGACCCCCCATCACCCCATTGACTCCTGATGACCCCCACTGACCCCCCATCACCCCATTGACTCCAGATGACCCCCACTGACCCCCCATCACGCCATTGACTCCAGATGACCCCCACTGACCCCCCATCACGCCATTGCCCCCGATGACCCCCACTGACCCCCCATCACCCCATTGACTCCAGATGACCCCCACTGACCCCCCATCACGCCATTGACTCCAGATGACCCCCACTGACCCCTCATCACCCCATTGACTCCAGATGACCCCCACTGACCCCCCATCACGCCATTGACTCCAGATGACCCCCACTGACCCCCCATCACGCCATTGCCCCCCGATGACCCCCATTGCCCCCCGTTGCCCCTCACCCCTGCGCCGGGGCCCCTCGGGCTCCGGGTGCCGCGTCACCATGACAACCTTGAGCACGAGGCTGTTCCCGCCCTGCCGGATCATGGACACGACCTGGCGGTGCCCGACCTTGACCACGTTCTGCCCGTTCACCTGCGCGCGACACACGCGTCACACGCTACGACACGCTACGACACGCTACACACGCTATGACACGCTATGACATACTACGACACACGACATGCTATGACACGCTATGACACGCTACGACACGCTATGAGACTCTATGACATGCTACGACATGCTACAACACGCTATGAGACGCTATGACATGCTACGACACGCTATGACACGCTATGACACGCTATGACACGCTATGACATGCTATGACATACTACGACACGCTACAACATGCTACGACATGCTATGACACACTATGACATACTATGACATGCTATGACACGCTATGACATGCTATGACACGCTATGACATGCTATGACACGCAACGACACGCTATCACACCCTATGACATGCTATGACACGCTATGACATGCTACAACACGCTACGACACACTACGACATGCTACGACACACTATGACATGCTATGACATGCTACGACACGCTATGACACTCTACAACATGCTACAGCATGCTATGATGCTCTATGACATGCTACGATACGCTACATGCTATGACACCCTACAACATGCTGTGACACGCTACAACATGCTATGACATATTATGATTCGCTATGACATGCTACAACATGCTATGACACGCTCTGACATGCTATGACATGCTACGACACGCTAAGACGTGCCACGAGTGGGTTCAATGGCCCGTAGGTGGGTGCTGAACCCCCTGAATGGGTGCTATGGGAGCTGTCCCCATGGGTTGGTGCTGAACTCCCTTATGGGGGTGCTGTGGGCGCCATGGATGCTGTGGATTCCATGGGTGCTGTGGGTGCCATGGATGCAATGGGTGCTACAGGTGCCATGGATGCAATGGGTGCCATGGATGCCATGGGTGCCATGGATGCAATGGGTGCCATGGGTGCAATGGGTGCAATGGGTGCCATGGATGCAATGGGTGCCATGGGTGCCATGGGTGCAATGGGTGCCATGGGTGCAATGGGTGCCATGGATGCAATGGGTGCAATGGGTGCCATGGGTGCAATGGGTGCCATGGGTGCCATGGGTGCAATGGGTGCCATGGATGCAATGGGTGCAATGGGTGCAATGGGTGCCATGGGTGCAATGGGTGCCATGGATGCAATGGGTGCAATGGGTGCCATGGATGCAATGGGTGCCATGGCTGCAATGGGTGCCATGGGTGCCATGGGTGCCATGGATGCAATGGGTGCCATGGGTGCAATGGGTGCCATGGGTGCCATGGGTGCAATGGGTGCCATGGGTGCAATGGGTGCCATGGGTGCAATGGGTGCCATGGGTGCCATGGGTGCCATGGATGCAATGGGTGCCATGGCTGCAATGGGTGCCATGGATGCAATGGGTGCCATGGGTGCAATGGGTGCCATGGCTGCAATGGGTGCCATGGATGCAATGGGTGCCATGGGTGCCATGGGTGCAATGGGTGCAATGGGTGCAATGGGTGCAATGGGTGCCATGGATGCAATGGATGCAATGGGTGCAATGGATGCCATGGGTGCAATGGGTGCCATGGATGCAATGGGTGCAATGGGTGCCATGGGTGCCATGGATGCAATGGGTGCCATGGATGCAATGGGTGCCATGGATGCAATGGGTGCCATGGGTGCCATGGATGCAATGGGTGCCATGGGTGCAATGGGTGCCATGGGTGCCATGGGTGCAATGGGTGCAATGGGTGCAATGGGTGCAATGGGTGCAATGGGTGCAATGGGTGCCATGGATGCAATGGGTGCCATGGCTGCAATGGGTGCCATGGCTGCAATGGGTGCCATGGGTGCCATGGATGCAATGGGTGCCATGGATGCCATGGATGCCATGGATGCAATGGGTGCCATGGATGCCATGGATGCAATGGGTGCCATGGGTGCCATGGATGCCATGGATGCAATGGGTGCCATGGGTGCCATGGATGCCATGGATGCAATGGGTGCCATGGATGCCATGGATGCAATGGGTGCCATGGGTGCCATGGATGCCATGGATGCAATGGGTGCCATGGATGCAATGGGTGCAATGGGTGCAATGGGTGCCATGGGTGCAATGGGTGCCATGGATGCAATGGGTGCCATGGGTGCAATGGGTGCAATGGGTGCCATGGGTGCAATGGGTGCCATGGATGCAATGGGTGCAATGGGTGCAATGGGTGCCATGGGTGCAATGGGTGCCATGGATGCCATGGATGCAATGGGTGCCATGGATGCCATGGGTGCAATGGGTGCCATGGATGCAATGGGTGCAATGGGTGCCATGGGTGCCATGGATGCAATGGGTGCCATGGATGCAATGGGTGCCATGGATGCAATGGGTGCCATGGGTGCCATGGATGCAATGGGTGCCATGGGTGCAATGGGTGCCATGGGTGCCATGGGTGCAATGGGTGCAATGGGTGCCATGGGTGCAATGGGTGCAATGGGTGCAATGGGTGCAATGGGTGCAATGGGTGCCATGGATGCAATGGGTGCCATGGCTGCAATGGGTGCCATGGGTGCCATGGATGCAATGGGTGCCATGGATGCCATGGATGCCATGGATGCAATGGGTGCCATGGATGCCATGGATGCAATGGGTGCCATGGGTGCCATGGATGCCATGGATGCAATGGGTGCCATGGGTGCCATGGATGCCATGGATGCAATGGGTGCCATGGATGCCATGGATGCAATGGGTGCCATGGGTGCCATGGATGCCATGGATGCAATGGGTGCCATGGATGCAATGGGTGCAATGGGTGCAATGGGTGCCATGGGTGCAATGGGTGCCATGGATGCAATGGGTGCAATGGGTGCAATGGGTGCAATGGGTGCCATGGGTGCAATGGGTGCCATGGATGCAATGGGTGCAATGGGTGCAATGGGTGCCATGGGTGCAATGGGTGCCATGGATGCCATGGATGCAATGGGTGCCATGGATGCAATGGGTGCCATGGGTGCCATGGGTGCAATGGGTGCCATGGGTGCCATGGGTGCAATGGGTGCCATGGATGCCATGGATGCAATGGGTGCCATGGATGCAATGGGTGCAATGGGTGCCATGGGTGCAATGGATGCCATGGGTGCAATGGGTGCCATGGGTGCAATGGGTGCCATGGGTGCCATGGGTGCCATGGGTGCCATGGGTGCCATGGATGCAATGGATGCAATGGATGCAATGGGTGCCATGGATGCAATGGGTGCAATGGGTGCCATGGGTGCAATGGATGCCATGGGTGCAATGGGTGCCATGGGTGCAATGGGTGCCATGGGTGCCATGGGTGCCATGGGTGCAATGGGTGCCATGGATGCCATGGATGCAATGGATGCAATGGGTGCCATGGGTGCCATGGGTGCCATGGGTGCCATGGGTGCCGGCCCCCGGCGGGCGCTGACCTCGATGAGGAAGTCCCCCATGCGCAGCCCGGCTCTCCAGGCCACGCCGCCCTCATCCACGGACTCCAGGTACTGCAGCGCCGGGAACGCCGGCGTCGGCGTGAACTCCTCGATGGGCGTCTGCGCTGCGGGGGGGTCACGGCTGCGCGCGCCCCCCAGCACCCCCCTTCGGCCCCCTTCACCACCCCCACCCCCATCCCCATCATCCTCATCCCCCCTTCAGCATTGTCAGCCCCATCCTCACCCCCATCATCATCTTCATCCCCATCCCCATCCCCATCCTCACCCCCATCATTCTCATCCCCATCATCATCTTCATCCCCCCTTCAGCATTGTCAGCCCCATCCTCACCCCCATGATCATCTTCATCCCCATCCTCATCCTCATCCCCATCATTCTCATCCCCATCATCATCTTCATCCCTCCTTCAGCATTGTCAGCCCCATTCTCATCCTCAGCCCCATTATCCCCATCCCCATCCTCATCCCCATCATCTTCATCTTCATCATCCTCACCCTCACCCCCATAATCATCTTCACCCCCATCCCCATCATCTTCATCCTCATCCTCATCCCCATCCCCATCCTCATCCCCATCATCCTCATCCTCATCCCCATCCCCATCCTCATCCCCATCATCTTCATCCTCATCCCCATCCCCATCCTCATCCCCATCATATTCATCCTCATCCTCATCCCCATCCCCATCCTCATCCCCATCATCTTCATCCTCATCCCCACCCCCATCCTCATCCCCATCATCTTCATCCTCATCCCCACCCCCATCCTCATCCCCATCATATTCATCCTCATCCTCATCCCCATCCCCATCCTCATCCCCATCATCTTCATCCTCATCCTCATCCCCACCCCCATCCCCATCATCTTCATCCTCATCCTCATCCCCATCCCCATCCTCATCCCCCTCATCCCCATCCTCATCTTCATCCCCTCCTCGTCATCCCCTTCATCCCCTCCAACTGCCCCCTCCATCCCCCGCCATCACCCCCATTCCCTCCCTCCCCCCTTCATCATCATCACCCCTCCCCCCTTCCTCCCGGCCTCATCCTCCTGCCCTCCCCTTCCTCATCCCCCGTGCCCTTCCTCGCACCCCTCAGACCAGCCCCATGCTCAGCCCCACCCTGCCCATCCTCCTCCTCATCTTCATCCCCATCCCCCCCAGCTCACCCTTGGCCCCGCGCAGGACGAAGCCGAAGCCTTCGCTGTCCTTCTTCTGCAGCAAAACCGTCTTCTCCTTGATGATGTAATCACTGCGGACACGGGTGCACGGGGGTTAAACACGGGGTGCACGGGGGTTAAACACGGGGTGCACGGGGGTTAAACACGGGGTGCACGGGGGTTAAACACGGGGTACACATGGGATACACGTGGGATACACGTGGGACATGGGATATGGAGACATGGGTTATGGGATATGGGATATGGGATATGGGTTATGGGATATGGGATATGGGATATGGGTTATGGGGTATGGGATATGGGATATGGGATATGGGGTATGGGTTATGGGATATGGGGTATGGGGTATGGGATATGGGATATGGGATATGGGGTATGGGGTATGGGATATGGAGACATGGGGTATGGGATATGGGGTATGGGATATGGGGTATGGGGTATGGGGTATGGGATATGGGGTATGGGATATGGAGACATGGGGTATGGGATATGGGGTATGGGATATGGGGTATGGGGTATGGGATATGGGGTATGGGGTATGGGATATGGGGTATGGGGTATGGGGTATGGGGTATGGGATATGGGGTATGGGGTATGGGATATGGGGTATGGGGTATGGGATATGGGGTATGGGGTATGGGATATGGGGTATGGGGTATGGGGTATGGGGTATGGGATATGGGGTATGGGGTATGGGATATGGGGTATGGGGTATGGGGTATGGGGTATGGGATATGGGATATGGGATATGGGATATGGGGTATGGGATATGGGGTATGGGATATGGGGTATGGGGTATGGGATATGGGGTATGGGGTATGGGGTATGGGGTATGGGGTATGGGATATGGGGTATGGGATATGGGGTATGGGATATGGGATATGGGATATGGGGTATGGGGTATGGGATATGGGGTATGGGATATGGGATATGGGATATGGGGTATGGGGTATGGGGTATGGGATATGGGATATGGGATATGGGATATGGGATATGGGGTATGGGGTATGGGATATGGGGTATGGGATATGGGATATGGGATATGGGGTATGGGGTATGGGATATGGGATATGGGGTATGGGATATGGGATATGGGGTATGGGGTATGGGATATGGGGTATGGGATATGGGATATGGGATATGGGGTATGGGATATGGGATATGGGGTATGGGGTATGGGATATGGGATATGGGATATGGGATATGGGGTATGGGATATGGGATATGGGGTATGGGATATGGGATATGGGGTATGGGTATGGGATATGGGATATGGGATATGGGATATGGGATATGGGATATGGGGTATGGGATATGGGATATGGGATATGGGGTATGGGGTATGGGGTATGGGATATAGGGTATGGGATATGGGATATGGGATATGGGATATGGGGTATGGGGTATGGGATATGGGATATGGGATATGGGATATGGGATATGGGGTATGGGGTATGGGATATGGGATATGGGGTATGGGATATGGGATATGGGATATGGGGTATGGGGTATGGGATATGGGATATGGGATATGGGGTATGGGATATGGGATATGGGATATGGGGTATGGGATATGGGATATGGGATATGGGGTATGGGGTATGGGATATGGGGTATGGGGTATGGGATATGGGGTATGGGGTATGGGGTATGGGGTATGGGAACCCACAGGGGACACCCACACATGGGGACAGGGGGTGGGGGGGGACAGTGACCGGACACGAGCAACGCGCGGCCCCATGGGGTCATGGAGGGGGGAGCGGAGGTGCCCCCCGGTGCCCCCGGCCCCACACACGCGTGTGCACACACACGGCTGCTGCCGCCTGCACACGCACACACGTGCACACGCGTGTCCGAGCGGGCAGGAGGCCACACGGCTCCCCCTGCCCCCCATGCATGGCCCCCCCATTGGGGTCCCTACACGTGATCCCACGCGTGTCCTCACGTGTCCTTCCCATGTTCACGTGTGTCCCCCTGCCATGTCTCCATGTGTGTCCCACCTATGCTCCCATGTGTCCCCATATGTGTCTAGGGGGGGTCTATGGGGGGGTCTATGGAGGGGTCTATAGGGTGTCTATGGGGGGGGTCTATGGCGGGGTCTATGGGGTGCCTATGGGGGGGTCTATGGGGTTTCTATGGTGGGGGTCTATGGCGGGGTCTATGGGGTGCCTGGGGGGGGTCTATGGGGGGGTCTATAGGGTGTCTATGGGGGGGGTCTATGGCGGGGTCTATGGGGTGCCTGGGGGGGGTCTATGGGGGGGTCTATAGGGTGTCTATGGGGGGGGTCTATGGGGGGGTCTATGGGGTGCCATTGGTGGGGTCTATGGGGGGGTCTATAGGGTGTCTATGAGGGGGGTCTATGGGGGGGTCTATGGGGTGCCATTGGTGGGGTCTATGGGGGGTCTATAGGGTGTCTATGAGGGGGGTCTATGGAGGGGTCTATGGGGTGCCATTGGGGGGGTCTATGGGGGGGTCTATAGGGTGTCTATGGGGGGGGTCTATGGGGGGGTTTATGGGGTGTCTATGGGGTGTCCATGGAGGGGTCTATGGGTCTCTATGAGGTCTCTATAGGATGGCTATGGAGGGTCTATAGGGTGCCTATGGAATGTCTAGGGGGGTCTATGGGATGCTTATGGGATGTCTATAGGATGTCCATAGGGTCTCTATGGGAGGTCTATGTGGGATGCATGGGGTCTCTATGGGGTCTATGGGTCTATGGGGTGCCTATAGGGGGGACCATGGGATGTCTATGATATCTATGGGATGTCTATGGGATCTCTATGGGGTATCTATGGAGGGTCTATGGGGTGTCTATAGGGTATCTATGAAGGGTCTATAGAGTCCTATGAAGTCTCTATGGGGTGTCTACAGGGCATCTATAGGGTATCTATGGGTGGTCTATGGAGTCTCTATAAGGTCCTTCTGGGGTCCCTCTGAGGTCTCTATGGGGTGTCTACAAGGTGTCTATAGGGTATCTATGGGTGGTCTATGGGGTCTCTATGGGGTCCCTATGGGGTCTCTATAGGGTATCTATGGAATCCTATGGGTTCCCTATGGGGTCCCTATAGGTGGTCTATGGGGTCCCTATGGGTCTCTACAGGGTCCCTATGGGTTCTCTGTGGGGTCTCTATGGGGTCCCTATGGGTTCCCTATGGGGTCCCTATGGGTTCCCTATGGGGTCTCTATGGGTTCCCTATGGGGTCTCTATCGGGTCCCTATGGGGTCCCTATGGGGTCTCTATAGGGTCTCTATAGGGTCCCTATGGGGTCTCTATGGGGTCCCTATGGGGTCCCTATGGGGTCTCTATAGGGTCCCTATGGGGTCTCTATAGGGTCTCTATGGGGTCCCTATGGGGTCTCTATGGGGTCCCTATAGGGTCTCTATAGGGTCCCTATGGGGTCTCTATGGGGTCCCTATGGGGTCCCTATGGGGTCTCTATAGGGTCCCTATGGGGTCTCTATAGGGTCCCTATGGGGTCTCTATAGGGTCTCTATAGGGTCTCTATGGGGTCCCTTTGGGGTCTCTATAGGGTCTCTATGGGTTCCCTATGGGGTCCCTATGGGGTCTCTATAGGGTCTCTATGGGTTCCCTATGGGGTCCCTATGGGGTCCCTATGGGTTCCCTATGGGGTCCCTATGGGGTCTCTATAGGGTCTCTATGGGGTCCCTATGGGGTCTCTATGGGTCTCTATGGGTTCCCTATGGGGTCCCTATGGGGTCTCTATAGGGTCTCTATGGGGTCCCTATGGGGTCTCTATAGGGTCTCTATGGGGTCCCTATGGGGTCTCTATAGGGTCTCTATGGGTTCCCTATGGGGTCCCTATGGGGTCTCTATAGGTCTCTATGGGTTCCCTATGGGGTCCCTATGGGGTCTCTATAGGGTCTCTATGGGGTCCCTATGGGGTCTCTATAGGGTCTCTATGGGGTCCCTATGGGGTCTCTATAGGGTCTCTATAGGGTCTCTATGGGGTCCCTATGGGGTCTCTATAGGGGTCTCTATGGGGTCCCTATGGGGTCTCTATAGGGTCTCTATGGGTTCCCTATGGGGTCCCTATGGGGTCTCTATAGGGTCTCTATGGGGTCCCTATGGGGTCCCCTATGGTCTCTATAGGGTCTCTATGGGGTCCCTATGGGGTCTCTATAGGGTCTCTATAGGGTCTCTATGGGGTCCCTATGGGGTCTCTATAGGGTCTCTATGGGTTCCCTATGGGGTCCCTATGGGGTCTCTATAGGGTCTCTATGGGGTCCCTATGGGGTCTCTATAGGGTCTCTATGGGTTCCCTATGGGGTCCCTATGGGGTCTCTATAGGGTCTCTATGGGGTCCCTATGGGGTCTCTATAGGGTCTCTATGGGGTCCCTATGGGGTCTCTATAGGGTCTCTATGGGTTCCCTATGGGGTCCCTATGGGGTCTCTATAGGGTCTCTATGGGGTCCCTATGGGGTCTCTATAGGGTCTCTATGGGGTCCCTATGGGGTCTCTATAGGGTCTCTATGGGTTCCCTATGGGGTCCCTATGGGGTCTCTATAGGGTCTCTATAGGGTCTCTATGGGGTCCCTATGGGGTCTCTATAGGGTCTCTATGGGGTCCCTATGGGGTCTCTATAGGGTCTCTATGGGTTCCCTATGGGGTCCCTATGGGGTCTCTATAGGGTCTCTATGGGGTCCCTATGGGGTCTCTATAGGGTCTCTATGGGGTCCCTATGGGGTCTCTATAGGGTCTCTATGGGTTCCCTATGGGGTCCCTATGGGGTCTCTATAGGGTCTCTATAGGGTCCCTATGGGGTCCCTGTGGGGCGCTGTGGGTCCCCCCCCGTACCTGTAGATGAACCAGACGCTGCGCCGGGGGGGCCCGAGCAGGGGCCAGCTCGAGCACAGGGGGGGGGTCGGGGCGGGGGGAGGGGCGGCCGCGCGCATCCCCCCCACGGCGGGAACCGGGCCCCGGGAAACGCGGGAAAGCGGCGGAGGCGCGAGCGGCCCGGGGGGGGGGGAGGGGCGGGGAGGGGGGAGGGGAAATGGGGGGGGGGGAGGGGGGAGGGGTACGGCGGCCGCGAGGCACCGGAGAGACCGGATGGACGGGGCGGGAGCGGCAGCGGGGACCGGAACGGGACCGGAACGGACCGGTATGGACCAGTATGGACCGGTATGGACCAGTATAGGACCGGTATGGACCAGTATGGACCGGTATGGACCAGTATAGGACCAGTAGCACCAGTATGGACCAGTATAGGACTGGTAGCACCAGTATGGGACCAGTACAGACCAGTGTAGGAGCAGTATGGAGCAAACCGGACCAGTACAGCACCGGTATCACCAGTACAGGATGCTATGGACCAGTATGGGGCCAGTACCACCAGTATGGACCAGTGCAGACCAGCACAGGCTGATATAGACCAGTACAGGAACGGTATGGACCAGTATGGGATGCACACAGACCAGTACAACACTGGCACAGCACCCTATAGCACCCAGCACAGCACCAGTACGGCACCCTATAGCACCCAGTGCAGCACCCTATAGCACCCATTGCAGCACCCTATAGCACCCAGCACCAGTACGGCACCAGCACGGCACCAGTACCACCAGTACAGCACCCTATAGCACCCATTGCAGCACCCTATAGCACCCAGCACCAGTACAGCACCGGCATGGCACCAGTATCACCAGCACAGCACTCTATAGCACCCATTGCAGCACCCCATAGCACCCAGCACAGCATCCTATAGCCCCCATTGCAGCACCCTATAGCACCCAGCACAGCACCAGTATCACCAGCACAACTCCCTATGGCACCCATGGCAGCACCCTATAGCACCCAGCACAGCACCCTATGGCACCCAGCACAGCACCCTATAGCACCCATGGCAGCACCCTATAGCAGCCATGGCAGCACCAGTATCACCAGCACAGCACTCTATAGCACCCATGGCAGCACCAGTATCACCAGCACAGCACCCTATAGCACCCATTGCAGCACCCTATAGCACCCATTGCGGCACCCTATAGCACCCATTGCAGCACCCTATAGCACCCATGGCAGCACCCTATAGCACCCATTGCAGCACCATTATGCACCAGTACGGCACCAGTACACATCAGTATCACCCATAACTCCACTAAGCCAGGCAATTGCCCCCCCCAAGCCCCACAACTGCCCCACAAGCAACTGCCCCATAGATGCTCCAAGCCCCACAAGTGCCCCATAGATGCTCCAAGCCCCACAACTGCCCCATAGCCCCCCAGCCCCACAAGTGCCCCATAGATGCTCCAAGCCCCACAAGTGCCCCATAGCCCCCTAGCCCCACAAGTGCCCCATAGATGCTCCAAGCCCCACAAGTGCCCCATAGCCCCCTAGCCCCACAAGTGCCCCATAGATGCTCCAAGCCCCACAACTGCCCCATAGATGCTCCAAGCCCCACAACTGCCCCATAGATGCTCCAAGCCCCACAACTGCCCCATAGCCCCCTAGCCCCACAACTGCCCCATAGATGCTCCAAGCCCCACAACTGCCCCATAGATGCTCCAAGCCCCACAACTGCCCCATAGCCCCCTAGCCCCACAACTGCCCCATAGATGCTCCAAGCCCCACAACTGCCCCATAGCCCCCTAGCCCCACAAGTGCCCCATAGATGCTCCAAGCCCCACAAGTGCCCCATAGCCCCCTAGCCCCACAAGTGCCCCATAGATGCTCCAAGCCCCACAAGTGCCCCATAGCCCCCCAGCCCCACAACTCACCCCAGGTCCTCCAGCCCCATAGCACCCATGGGTGCCCCACAGCCGCCGCCGGGCCCCGCAGGCAGGAAGTGGGACGTGGGTGGGGGAGGGGCGGGGGGAGGGGGGGGGGGGGGGCCGGGACACGCCGGGACCCGCGCGTGCAAGGACGGCGCGAACCGGGCCAGGCCCCGCGGGGGGAGGGGGTGGGGGAAGGGGGGGGGAGGGGAGAGATGGGGGGGGGGGGAGGGGTTGGAGTGGAATTGGGGGGGATTTGGAGGAATTTTGGGGGGATTGGGGGAAAATTGGGGGATTTGGGGGGAATTTGAGTGGAATTTGGGGGGATTTTGGAGGAATTTTGGGGATTTTGGAGGAATTTGGGGGGATTTTGGAGGAATTTTGGGGATTTTGGAGGAATTTGGGGGGATTTTGGAGAAATTTTTGGAGTTTTTTTGGAATTTGGGGGGATTTTGGAGGAATTTGGGGGGATTTTGGAGGAATTTTGGGATTTTTTTTGGAATTTGGGGGGATTTGGGAGGAATTTGGCGGAAAATTTGGGAATTTGAAGGGATTTAGGGGGAATTTGAGTGGAATTTGGGGGATTTTGGAGGAATTTTGGGGGGATTTGAGATAAACTTGAGTGGAATTCGGGGGAATTTAGGGGAATTTTGGGGGATTCGGGAGGATTTGGGAGGAATTTGAGTGGAATTTGAAGAGATTTAGGGAGAATTGGGGGATTTTAGCGGGATTTGGGAGGGATTTTGGGAGATTTGGGATGAATTTGAATGGAATTTGGGGAATTTGGCAGGATTTGGGAGGATTTTTGGCGATTTTAGACAATTTGGGCTTATTTGGCCTGAAATTCAGGTACATTTGGGGGGATTTTAGGGGGATTTGGGAGAATTTGAGGGAATTTGGGAGAATTCCCACGGATTCAGTGCGATTTGGAGCCGGTTTTGCACGATTTGGGGTCAATTTTGGCTGGATTTGGGGAGATTTTGGGTGGATTTCAGGGGATTTTGGGGTTTGGGGGGGGTCACAAGGGGGGGGTCATGGGGCGGTTATGGGGGTAAATGGGGGGTTATGGGGGTAAATGGGGGTAAATGAGGGGGTTATGAGGGGTAAATGGGGGGGTTATGGGGGGGTAAATGGGGGGGTTATGGGGGGTAAATGGGGGGGTTATGGGGGTAAATGGGGGGGTTATGGGGGGTAAATGGGGGCATTATGGGGGGTAAATGGGGCAGTTATGGGGGGTAAATGGGGGTAAATGGGGCGGTTATGGGGGGTAAATGGGGGGTGATGGGGGTAAATGGGAGTAAATGGGGGGGTTCTGGGGGGTAAATGGTGGGGTTCTGGGGGGTAAATGGGGGGGCTGGGGTCTCACCTGGGTGCATCGAAGCTGTCGTAGGAGCCCACGGTGTAATGGCGGAAGAGGCGCTTGGCCTTGTCACTGCGGCTCTCTGGGGCACATGGGGGTCAGAGGGGGCCCTCTATGGGGCTGGGCCCCCCCCTCCCCAATGCTGTGGGTCCCACTTGGGGGTCCCAGTGAGGGGGCCAATTGGGAGGTCCCATTGAAAGGATGCGGTTGGGGTCCCCCCCGTGCTGTGGGTCCCACTTGGGGGTCAGGGTTGGGGGTCCCACTTATAGGGCAGGTTGGGGGTCCCACTTATGGGGCAGGTTGGGGGTCATGTTAAGGGGTTCCCCCCACTTAGGGGTCCTCTTTGATGGAGCCCATTGGGTTAATCCCCCCCCAGGGCTGTGGGTCCCGCTTGGGGGTCGGGGTTGGGGGTCCCACTTGTGGGGCAGGTGTGGGGCGGGGGGGGCGGTACCTGTCTTGCCCTCGGGGGTCCGGGCTGGAACCTCCTCCACGCATTCGGATGGGAACCAACCAATGCGGCCGCGGGCTTGGCCCTCCCAGAACCCCCCTTCACCCACACTGAGCACTATGGGGGGGACACGTGGGGTTAGGGGGGGCCTGACCCATAGATTGACCCATAGCATGACCCTTAGTGTGACCCATAGCATGACCCGTAGCATGAGCATAGCATGACCCATAATGTGACCCATAGAATGACCCATATTGTGACCCATAGCATGACCCACAGACTGACTCATAGACTGACTCATAGACTGACCCATAATGTGACCCATAGTGTGACCCATAGCATGACCCATAGACTGACCCATAGACTGACCCATAGACTGACCCATAATGTGACCCATAGCGTGACCCATAGCATGACCCATAGCGTGACCCATAGCCTGACACATAGCATAACCCATGGCAGCACAAAAGGGGTCCCAGGATCCCAGGGCACCCAAAGCTGCACCCAAGAAGGTCCCAACCAAACCCCAATGGGGGACCCAAGCAATGGGGGCACCCAAAGAGCCCCAACCCCAATGGGGGACCCAAGGAATGGGGGCACCCAAAGAGCCCCAACCCCAATGGGGGACCCAAGCAATGGGGGCACCCAAAGGAGCCCCAACCCAACCCCAATGGGGGACCCAAGCAATGGAGGCACCCAAAGGAGCCCCAACCCAACCCCAATGGGGGACCCAAGCAATGGGGGCACCCAAAGGGGAGCCCGGACGCACCCTTGATGCGCTCGCCCTTGCTGAGGCTGAGCTCGCCCTCGCCCTGGGCCTGGTAGGGCTTCACGGCCAGGAAGGAGCGGCCCGGCACGGCCGAGTAGAGGCGGCGGCGGCCCCCGCGCCCACCCAGGGACCCCCCGGCGGCCGGGGCAGCGCTGAGGGAGAGGGGTCAGCACCAGGGACAGCGACCGAGGATGGAGCCCATCAATGGGGTCAGCACCAGGGACAGCGACCGAGGATGGAGCCCATCAATGGGGTCAGCACCAGGGACAGCGACCGAGGATGGAGCCCATCAATGGGGTCAGCACCAGGGACAGCGACCGAGGATGGAGCCCATCAATGGGGTCAGCACCAGGGACAGCGACCGAGGATGGAGCCCATCAATGGGGTCAGCACCAGGGACAGAGCCCACCCATAGGGGACAGCACCGTGGAGAGAGCCCATGGATGGAGCCCACCCATAGGGGACAGCACCGTGGAGAGAGCCCATGGATGGAGCCCATCAATGGGGTCAGCACTATGGACAGAGCCTACCCATAGGGGACAGCACCGTGGAGAGAGCCCATGGATGGAGCCCATCAATGGGGTCAGCACTATGGACAGAGCCTACCCATAGGGATCAGCACCATGGAAAGAGCCCATGGATGGAGCCCATCAATGGGGTCAGCGCCAGGGACAGAGCCCACCCATAGGGATCAGCACCATGGAGAGAGCCCATGGATGGGGTCAGCACCATGGATAGAGCCCATCAATGGGGGCAGCACCAGGGACAGCTCCCATCCATAGAGGAATGGGATGATCCATGGATGCAGACCATGGAGGGAGCCCACCCATAGGGGTCACCACCCACCCATAGGGGTCAGCACTCACAGTAGCACCACGGACAGCACCCACCCCTTGATATCAGCACCGTGGACAGCACTCACCCATTGACAACACCAACCCACTGGGGTCAGAACCCACCCATAGACATCGGCACCCAGATACGGACACCGCTGTCACCCCTATGGCCATGGGCACCCAGACCCCCCCATACCACCTATCTCATGCCCCATATCCCATACCCCATACCCCATACCCCATATCCCATACCCATACCCCATACCCCATACCCCATACCCCATATCCCATACCCCATATCCCATACCCCATACCCCATACCCCATACCCCATACCCCATATCCCATACCCCATATCCCATATCCCATACCCCATATCCCATACCCCATATCCCATACCCCATACCCCATATCCCATACCCCATACCCCATACCCCATACCCCATATCCCATATCCCATATCCCATACCCCATATCCCATACCCCATACCCCATACCCCATAC
Organism: Psittacula echo; assembly: GCF_963264785.1. NCBI lineage: Eukaryota > Metazoa > Chordata > Aves > Psittaciformes > Psittacidae > Psittacula > Psittacula echo. The sequence goes on from NW_027664193.1 coordinate 61,714, forward strand.
CCCATATCCCATACCCCATATCCCATACCCCATACCCCATATCCCATACCCCATATCCCATATCCCATATCCCATACCCCATACCCCATATCCCATATCCCATACCCCATACCCCATATCCCATACCCCATATCCCATATCCCATATCCCATACCCCATACCCCATACCCCATACCCCATATCCCATATCCCATACGCCATACCCCATACCCCATACCCCATACCCATACCCCCCCATACCCCCCATACCTGGCCCTGCCCCGCGCTCTCCGGGGCTCCTCCGCGTGCCTCCCGCGGGATGGGGAGCGCGTCCTCGCGCCCCGGGGGCTGCTGGCGCTGCGCAGGGTCCCCGAGGGGGGGCCGGGGGGCGGGGGGGGCCGGGGGGCCGAGGAGGGGGGGGGAGGTCCCCCGGGGGTGGCCTGGGGGGGGGCGGGGGAGGGATGTCCCCGGAGCATCCAATCGGGAATCATCCCCCCCCCGCCCCCCCCCGGCGGGATCCCGGCCGCCCCCCCCCCCGAGTCGCTGTTGGCCCGGAGGAGGCGCTGGGGGGGGGGGGGGAGGCCCCGGGGGGGGTCCCGGCGGCGGGAGGTGAATTGGGGGCTCTCCTGGAACGGAACTGGGGGGGGAGGGGAGGCAAAGGGGGCATGGGGGAAATGGGGGGTATTTGGGGGTTATGAAGGGGGATGGGGGGCAGAGAGTCCCCTCCCAACAACCCCATTCCCATATCCCCGTGTCCCCGTATCTGTGCATTCCCATGGCCCATTTCCCATGGCCCACATCCAAATATGCCCATGTCCCCATAACCCCATGTCCTAGGTTCCCATATCCCATACCCCATACCCCATACCCCATATCCCATACCCCATATCCCATACCCCATACCCCATACCCCATACCCCATATCCCATACCCCATACCCCATACCCCATATCCCATACCCCATATCCCATACCCCATATCCCATACTCCATACCCCATATCCCATACCCCATATCCCATACCCCATACCCCATACCCCATATCCCATACCCCATATCCCATACCCCATATCCCATATCCCATATCCCATATCCCATACCCCATACCCCATACCCCATATCCCATATCCCATACCCCATACCCCATATCCCATACCCCATACCCCATACCCCATATCCCATACCCCATACCCCATATCCCATATCCCATACCCCATACCCCATACCCCATACCCCATATCCCATACCCCATATCCCATACCCCATACCCCATATCCCATATCCCATACCCCATATCCCATACCCCATACCCCATATCCCATATCCCATATCCCATATCCCATATCCCATACCCCATACCCCATACCCCATATCCCATACCCCATATCCCATACCCCATACCCCATATCCCATATCCCATATCCCATACCCCATATCCCATACCCCATACCCCATACCCCATACCCCACACCCCACATCCCCGCTCACCCACGTCGCTGTCCCGATGGTTCTTGATCAATTCTCCCAGCTCAAAGTTCCCGGCGATGACGGCGACCTGGGAACATGGAAGGGGGAGGCTGGGACATAGAGGGAGTCTGGGGACACCCAGGGGTCCCATGGGGGTTCCCCCCCCCATTCCCAATACATCCGGGTATTCCCACCTGGAATGGCGTCTGCCCGCTGTTGTTCTTCACCTCCTTGTTGGCCCCGCGGTAGAGCAGGATGCGGGCGCAGCTCTCCTGGGACAGCGGCACCCATGGCACCCTGGAGCCCTGCCCCACATCCCACATCCCACATATCCCATATACCCCATATATCCCATACCCCATACCCCATATCCCATATCCCATATCCCATAACCCATACCCCATACCCCATATCCCATACCCCATATCCCATACCCCATATCCCATACCCCATATCCCATACCCCATATCCCATACCCCATATCCCATACCCCATACCCCATATCCCATACCCCATACCCCATGCCCCATATCCCATACCCCATACCCCATACCCCATACCCCATATCCCATACCCCATATCCCATACCCCATACCCCATGCCCCATATCCCATATCCCATACCCCATACCCCATACCCCATACCCCATACCCCATACCCCATATCCCATACCCCATATCCCATACCCCATACCCCATGCCCCATATCCCATACCCCATACCCCATATCCCATATCCCATACCCCATACCCCATGCCCCATATCCCATATCCCATATCCCATACCCCATATCCCATATCCCATACCCCATGCCCCATATCCCATACCCCATACCCCATATCCCATACCCCATATCCCATACCCCATACCCCATATCCCATATCCCATACCCCATACCCCATACCCCATACCCCATATCCCATACCCCATACCCCATATCCCATACCCCATATCCCATATCCCATATCCCATACCCCATATCCCATACCCCATACCCCATATCCCATGCTGCATATCCCGTATCCCATATATCACATATCCTATATCCCATATCCCACATCCCATATATCACATATCCCATATATCCCATATATCCCGTATCCCACCTTGTTGTAGAGGGCACAGATGTGCAGCGCTGTGTTCCCGGAGGCGTTCTGAGCCACCGCCTCTGCCCCATAGAAGAGCAAATGCTCCAAGTGCTGCGAGTGGCCGTGCTGGCAGGCCTGGGAGAGGGACAGGCATGGGGACATGGGTACGGGATGTGGGGTACGGGAGGGCGGGTTGGGACCGGGAGAACAGGGCTCCATGGTTCATGAGGCCCCATGGCTCCCATGATGTCCATGGTGACCCATGGTAGCCCACAATAACCCATGGTTCCATGATAACCCATGATAACCCATGATGTCCCATGATAACCCATGATGTCCCATGGTGACCCATGATAACCCACAATAACCCATGGTTCCATGATAACCCATGATAACCCATGATGTCCCATGATAACCCATGATGTCCCATGGCGACCCATGATAGCCCACAATAACCTATGGTTCCATGATAACCCATGATAACCCATGATGTCCCATGATAACCCATGATGTCCCATGGTGACCCATGATAACCCACAATAACCCATGGTTCCATGATAACCCATGATGTCCCATGATAACCCATGATGTCCCATGGCGACCCATGATAGCCCACAATAACCCATGGTTCCATGATAACCCATGATAACCCATGATGTCCCATGATAACCCATGATGTCCCATGGTGACCCATGGTAGCCCACAATAACCTATGGTTCCATGATAACCCATGATAACCCATGATGTCCCATGATAACCCATGATGTCCCATGGCGACCCATGATAGCCCACAATAACCCATGGTTCCATGATAACCCATGATAACCCATGATGTCCCATGATAACCCATGATGTCCCATGGCGACCCATGATAGCCCACAATAACCCATGATAACCCATGATGTCCCATGATAACCCATGATGTCCCATGGTGACCCATGATAACCCACAATAACCCATGATAACCCATGATGTCCCATGATAACCCATGATGTCCCATGGCGACCCATGAGAGCCCACAATAACCCATGATAACCCATGATGTCCCATGATAACCCATGATGTCCCATGGTGACCCATGATAACCCACAATAACCCATGATAACCCATGATGTCCCATGATAACCCATGATGTCCCATGGTGACCCATGATAACCCACAATAACCTATGGTTCCATGATAACCCATGATAACCCATGATGTCCCATGATAACCCATGATGTCCCATGGTGACCCATGATAACCCACAATAACCCATGGTTCCATGATAACCCATGATGTCCCATGATAACCCATGATGTCCCATGGTGACCCATGATAACCCACAATAACCCATGGTTCCATGATAACCCATGATAACCCATGATGTCCCATGATAACCCATGATGTCCCATGGTGACCCATGGTAGCCCACAATAACCCATGGTTCCATGATAACCCATGATAACCCATGATGTCCCATGATAACCCATGATGTCCCATGGTGACCCATGATAACCCACAATAACCCATGGTTCCATGATAACCCATGATAACCCATGATGTCCCATGATAACCCATGATGTCCCATGGCGACCCATGATAGCCCACAATAACCTATGGTTCCATGATAACCCATGATAACCCATGATGTCCCATGATAACCCATGATGTCCCATGGTGACCCATGATAACCCACAATAACCCATGGTTCCATGATAACCCATGATGTCCCATGATAACCCATGATGTCCCATGGCGACCCATGATAGCCCACAATAACCCATGGAGCCATGATAACCCATGATAACCCATGATGTCCCATGATAACCCATGATGTCCCATGGCGACCCATGATAGCCCACAATAACCCATGGATCCATGATAACCCATGATAACCCATGATGTCCCATGATAACCCATGATGTCCCATGGCGACCCATGATAGCCCACAATAACCCATGGATCCATGATAACCCATGATAACCCATGATGTCCCATGGTGACCCATGGTAGCCCACAATAACCTATGGTTCCATGATAACCCATGATAACCCATGATGTCCCATGATAACCCATGATGTCCCATGGCGACCCATGATAGCCCACAATAACCTATGGTTCCATGATAACCCATGATAACCCATGATGTCCCATGATAACCCATGATGTCCCATGGTGACCCATGATAACCCACAATAACCCATGGTTCCATGATAACCCATGATGTCCCATGATAACCCATGATGTCCCATGGCAATCCATGATAGCCCACAATAACCCATGGTTCCATGATAACCCATGATGTCCCATGATAACCCATGATGTCCCATGGCAATCCATGATAGCCCACAATAACCCATGGTTCCATGATAACCCATGATAACCCATGATGTCCCATGATAACCCATGATGCCCCATTATGATCCATGGTTCCATGATAACCAATGATATGCCATGATGCCCCATGATAACCTATGATATCCCATGATGCCCCATGGTTCCATGATCACCCAGAATGCCCCATGATAACCCATGATCACCCATGATGCCCTATGATTACCCATGATGACCCATGGTTCCATGATAACCTATGATATCCCATGATGCCCCATGATAACCTATGATATCCCATGATGCCCCATGGTTCCATGATCACCCAGAATGCCCCATGATAACCCATGATCACCCATGATGCCCTATGATTACCCATGATGACCCATGGTTCCATGATAACCTATGATATCCCATGATGCCCCATGATAAGCTATGATATCCCATGATGCCCCATGATGCCCCATGGTGCCCCATGGTTCCATGATATCCCATGATATCCCATGATGCCCCATGATAAGCTATGATATCCCATGATGCCCCATGATGCCCCATGGTGCCCCATGGTTCCATGATATCCCATGATGCCCCATGACGCCCCATGGCTCCGTGACGCCCCCTAGCGGCCCCGCGGCGCAGGACCTGGTGGATCTCCTGCCAGCCGTTCTCGTCGGCGGTGCCGATGTGGGCCCGATGGGCCAGGAGCAGCTCGCAGCACCGCGGGTCCCCCCCCACCATGGCCGTGTGGTAGAGGGGGGTCAGCCCCCGGCGGTCCTTGTAGTTGGGGGAGCCCCCCAGGTCCAGCAGCGCCTGCGCGTGGCGCCCGGGGAGGGAGCAGCCAATGAGGGAGCAGCCAATGACCCAGAGCACCCAATGACCCAATGAGAGCACCCAATGAACCCCATGACACAGAGCACCCAATGACCCAATGAGAGCACCCAATGAACCCCATGACACAGAGCACCCAATGACCCATTGCACCCATTGAACCCCATGACCCAGAGCACCCAATGACCCAATGAGAGCACTCAATGAACCCCATGACACAGAGCACCCAATGACCCATTGCACCCATTGAACCCCATGACCCAGAGCACTCAATGACCCAATGAGAGCACTCAATGAACCCCATGACACAGAGCACCCAATGACCCAATGAGAGCACTCAATGAACCCCATGACACAGAGCACCCAATAACCCATTGCACCCATTGAACCCCATGACCCAGAGCACTCAATGACCCAATGAGAGCACCCAATGAACCCCATGACACAGAGCACCCAATGACCCAATGAGAGCACTCAATGAACCCCATGACACAGAGCACCCAATAACCCATTGCACCCATTGAACCCCATGACCCAGAGCACTCAATGACCCAATGAGAGCACTCAATGAACCCCATGACACAGAGCACCCAATGACCCATTGCACCCATTGAACCCCATGACACAGAGCACCCAATGACCCAATGAGAGCACTCAATGAACCCCATGACACAGAGCACCCAATGACCCATTGCACCCATTGAACCCAATGACCCAGAGCACCCAATGAGAGCATCCAATGACCCATTGCACCCATTGAACCCCAATGACCCATTGCACCCATTGAACCCAATGACCCATTGCACCCACTGAACCCAATGACCCATTGCACCCATTGAACCCAATGACCCAGAGCACCCACTGAACCCAATGACCCATTGCACCCATTGAACCCAATGGCCCAGAGCACCCACTGAACCAAATGACCCATTGCACCCATTGAACCCAATGACGCAGAGCACCCAATGGCCCATTGCACCCATTGAACCCAATGACGCAGAGCACCCAATGGCCCAGAGCACCCATTGAACCCAATGACGCAGAGCACCCAATGGCCCAGAGCACCCACTGAACCCAATGGCCCATTGCACCCATTGAACCCAATGACCCATTGCACCCATTGAACCCAATGACCCATTGCACCCATTGAACCCATGCTGGAGCCCCCGTCCCGCACCAGCAGGGCCGGGTACCGCCGGGTCCGTGCCGCCCGGTGCAGGGCCGTGGCCCCGTCGCGGGCGCGGAAGTCGAGGTGTGCCCCCCCCAGGCAGAGCAACCGGATGATCTCCACCTCCTGCGGGCCCTCGCGCTGTGCCGCCAGCGTCAGCGGCGTCTCTGTGGCACCCAATGGCACCCAATGGCACCCAACGGCACCCAATGGCACCCAATGGCAACCAATGGCACCCAATGGCACTTAATGGCACCCAATGGCACCCAACGGCACCCAATGGCACCCAATGGCAACCAATGGCACCCAAGGCACCCAATGGCACCCAATGGCACTCAATGAAGCCCAATGGCACTCAATGGCACTCAATGGCACCCAAGGCACCCAATGGCACCCAATGGCACTCAATGAAACCCAATGGCCCCCATTGCCATCCATCACCCCATTATCACCCCCCCGTCACCCCTGGGGATGTGGGGCCATGGGAGCTATGGAGGTCCCCAAGGCTCTGGGGGTCCCCACGGGGTGTCCCCACAGGGGGGGTCCCTCACCCCCTGAGTCGGAGTCGTGGTAGTTGGGGTCCAGGCCCCGGTCCAGCAACCGCGCGACCTTCTCAGCAGAGCCGTGCTGCACATAGTCCAGGAACTTCCGGAGCCCCGTCTGGGATACGGGAGAGAGAGGGATATGGGATATGGGGTATGGGATATGGGGTATGGGATATGGGGTATGGGATATGGGATATGGGGTATGGGATATGGGGTATGGGATATGGGGTATGGGATATGGGATATGGGGTATGGGATATGGGGTATGGGATATGGGGTATGGGGTATGGGGTATGGGGTATGGGATATGGGGTATGGGATATGGGGTATGGGGTATGGGGTATGGGGTATGGGGTATGGGATATGGGGTATGGGATATGGGGTATGGGATATGGGGTATGGGGTATGGGGTATGGGGTATGGGATATGGGGTATGGGATATGGGGTATGGGGTATGGGGTATGGGGTATGGGGTATGGGATATGGGGTATGGGGTATGGGGTATGGGGTATGGGGTATGGGATATGGGGTATGGGATATGGGATATGGGGTATGGGATATGGGGTATGGGATATGGGGTATGGGGTATGGGGTATGGGGTATGGGGTATGGGGTATGGGATATGGGGTATGGGATATGGGGTATGGGGTATGGGGTATGGGGTATGGGGTATGGGATATGGGGTATGGGGTATGGGGTATGGGGTATGGGGTATGGGGTATGGGGTATGGGATATGGGATATGGGGTATGGGATATGGGGTATGGGGTATGGGATATGGGGTATGGGATACTGGGTATGGGGTATGGGGTATGGGGTATGGGGTATGGGATATGGGGTATGGGGTATGGGGTATGGGATATGGGATATGGGGTATGGGGTATGGGGTATGGGATATGGGGTATGGGATATGGGGTATGGGGTATGGGGTATGGGATATGGGGTATGGGGTATGGGGTATGGGATATGGGGTATGGGGTATGGGGTATGGGGTATGGGGTATGGGATATGGGATATGGGGTATGGGATATGGGATATGGGGTATGGGGTATGGGATATGGGGTATGGGGTATGGGATATGGGGTATGGGGTATGGGGTATGGGATATGGGGTATGGGATATGGGGTATGGGGTATGGGATATGGGGTATGGGATATGGGGTATGGGGTATGGGGTATGGGATATGGGATATGGGGTATGGGATTGGGATATGGGGTATGGGGTATGGGATATGGGGTATGGGGTATGGGGTATGGGATATGGGGTATGGGTGGTATGGGGTATGGGGTATGGGGTATGGATATGGGATATGGGGTATGGGGTATGGGGTATGGGGTATGGGGTATGGGGTATGGGGTATGGGGTATGGGGTATGGGGTATGGGGTATGGGATATGGGGTATGGGGTATGGGGTATGGGATATGGGGTATGGGGTATGGGGTATGGGGTATGGGGTATGGGATATGGGTATGGGATATGGGATATGGGGTATGGGGTATGGGATATGGGGTATGGGGTATGGGATATGGGGTATGGGGTATGGGGTATGGGATATGGGGTATGGGATATGGGGTATGGGGTATGGGATATGGGGTATGGGATATGGGGTATGGGGTATGGGGTATGGGATATGGGGTATGGGGTATGGGATATGGGGTATGGGGTATGGGGTATGGGGTATGGGATATGGGATATGGGGTATGGGGTATGGGGTATGGGGTATGGGGTATGGGATATGGGATATGGGGTATGGGGTATGGGATATGGGATATGGGGTATGGGGTATGGGGATATGGGGTATGGGATATGGGGTATGGGATATGGGGTATGGGGTATGGGGTATGGGATATGGGGTATGGGATATGGGATATGGGGTATGGGGTATGGGATATGGGATATGGGATATGGGATATGGGGTATGGGGTATGGGGTATGGGATATGGGCATATGGGATATGGGGTATGGGATATGGGGTATGGGGTATGGGGTATGGGGTATGGGATATGGGATATGGGGTATGGGATATGGGATATGGGATATGGGATATGGGATATGGGGTATGGGATATGGGGTATGGGATATGGGGTATGGGGTATGGGATATGGGGTATGGGGTATGGGTATGGGGTATGGATATGGGGTATGGGATATGGGGTATGGGGTATGGGATATGGGGTATGGGATATGGGGTATGGGGTATGGGATATGGGGTATGGGATATGGGGTATGGGGTATGGGATATGGGGTATGGGATATGGGGTATGGGATATGGGGTATGGGGTATGGGGTATGGGATATGGGGTATGGGGTATGGGGTATGGGGTATGGGGTATGGGGTATGGATGAAGGAACATGGAGGGGTCACAGGAGGACACAGGGGTCACACAGGGTCACAGCAGGGGGGCCGCACAGGGGAACCTCTGTGGGCGTGGCCAGGCCGGCAGGGGGCGTGGCCAAGGCGGGACCGCAGGGAGGGGCGTGGCTTCCGACTGGGGGCGTGGCCACGGAATGGGGGCATGGCCAAGGTTCAATGAGCGCGGATGGCAAGGGGGCGTGGCTTCGGGAGCAGGGGGCGTGGCTTCGGGAGCAGGGGGCGTGGCCTGGGGCTGCCCTCACCTTGGTGTGGAGCTTGGCGAGCTGCTTCTCGTCCAGGTTGGTTTGCTTGTACACCCGGGTCTTGTACCGGAACTGGGGGGGCAGAGGCAGGGGGTGTGGTCAGCGAGGACACGCCCCCTTCCCCACCCAGGCCACACCCATTCACCGACCACACCCACCTCTATGTAAATTGTGCCCTAATGGAAGCCCATAATTGGGGTGGGGGTCACCCCTAACCCAGCCCTTTCATGGCAAACACCCATTGGCCCCTCCCGCCCGTGCTCCTCCCTCCCCATTGGCTCCCCCTTGGCCCCGCCCACCCCTATGACCCCTCCCACCCAAGTCCCACCTACTTCTACTTAGGCCACGCTCTGATTGAATCCCATCTTTGGCGGGGCGCTCTCCCCCCATTGGCCCCTCGCAGCCACGCCCCTCCCTTCCCATTGGCTCCCCCTAAGCTCCGCCCACCCCTATGACCCCTCCCACTTCTAGTTAGGCCACGCTCTGATTGAATCCCATATACCGAGGGTCCTCTCCCCCCCCCATTGGCCCCTCGCAGCCACACCCCTCGCTCCCCATTGGCTCCCCCTTGTCCCCGCCCACCCCCATGGCCCCTCCCACCCAAGCCCCACCTACTTCTACTTAGGCCACGCACTGATTGAATCCCATCTTTGGCGGGGCGCTCTCCCCCCATTGGCCCCTCGCAGCCACGCCCCTCGCTCCCCATTGGCTGCCCCGTGGCCCCGCCCACCTCGAGGTAGGGCACGCCCTGGTCGAAGCTCTGGGGGTAGTCCCGCAGGGGCCGCTCCTCGTCCAGGAACTTGGCGTCGCGCCCGGCGGCCGCGGGCTGGAAGAGGCCGTAGTTGAGGCCGTCGTGGAGCCCCTCGGTCAGCGCGCACAGGAGCTGCTGCTTGGCCGCCCACACCACGGCCCCCGGGTCGAACCGAAGGCACTTCTATGGGGGGGACACACACACACACACACACACACGGGATGAGAGCCTGAAGAATGGGGCAGGCACTGGGGTCATGGAACCCCCACAATGGGGACACCCCCCCCAGCAGCCACCGGGGTCAGGGAGCGCCATAATGGGGGCTTCCATGAGGGTGATACCATCAATGGCCACTGGGGGGAGCGCTAGGGTCAGGGACACCCGGAATGGGGGCATCCGTAAGGGAGATACCATCAATAGGCACTGGGGGGAGCCATGGGGCCAGGGACCCCCATAATGGGGGCATCCGTAAGGGAGATACCATCAATAGGCACTGGGGGGAGCCATGGGGCCAGGGACCCCCATAATGGGGGCATCCGTAAGGGAGATACCATCAATAGGCACTGGGGGGAGCCATGGGGTCAGGGACCCCCATAATGGAGGCCCCCCTCAGCAGCCATTGGGGTCATGGACCCCCATAATGGGGATCCCCATAATGGGGACCCCCAGCAGCCATTGGGGTCAAGGAGCTCCACAATGGGGGCATCCGTAAGGGAGATACCACCAAAAGCCACTGGGGGGAGCCATGGGGCCAGGGAGCCCCATGATGGGGGCAGCGAGGGATGGGGACCCCCATAATGGGGACCCCCTAATGGAGACCCCCCCAGCAGCCATTGGCGTCGCCACCCCCACAATGGGCACCCCTATTCTGCAGACACCCCCACTCCCCCCCCCCATTTTGCTGACCCCCTCCCCCATTTGGGTACCCCCCTTCCTCCCCTCCCATTTCCCCCCCATTCCCCTCCCAATAACTCCCCCCCCCATTATTATACGGACCCCCCCATTATATTGCTCCCCCCCATGATGCCCCACCATTACTTTGGCCCCCCCTCTTCCTCCCCCCCATCCCCCTCCCAATAACTTCCCCCCCCCCCCTTATTTTACGGACCCCCCCCATTATTTTGCCCCCCCCATTGGGACCCCCCCTTCCTCCCCCCATCCCCCTCCCAATAACTTCCCCCCCCATTATTTTACAGACCACCCCATTATTTTGCCCCCCCCATTATTTTGCCCCCCCATTATTTTGCCCTCCCCCATTATTATGCCCTCCCCCCATTATTTTGCCCCCCCATTATTTTCCCCTCCCCCCCATTATTTTACCCTCCCCATTATTTTGCCCCCCATTATTTTGCCCCCCCATTATTTTGCCCCCCCATTACTTTACCCCCCCATTATTTTGCCCTCCCCCCATTATTTTACCCCCCCATTATTCTGCCCCCCCCATTATTTTACCCCCCCATTATTTTGTCCCCCCATTATTTTGCCCCCCCATTATTTTGCCCTCCCCCCATTATTTTGCCCCCCCATTATTTTGCCCTCCCCCCATTATTTTGCCCCCCCATTATTTTACCCCCCCCATTATTTTGCCCCCCCCATTATTTTGCCCTCCCCCCATTATTTTGCCCCCCATTATTTTGCCCTCCCCCCATTATTTTGCCCCCCCCCCCATTATTTGCCCCCCCCCCCCCCCCCCCCCACCGTTTGGTGCAGGTCGGGGATGCCGATGCGGAAAACCATCCTGCTGAAGTGGGCGTCGTCGGGGGGGGCCGGGGGGGGGCGGGGCGGGGGGGGCGCCCCCCGGGCGCGGGGCGGGGGGAGGGGCCCGGGGTTACCCCCGCCGAGCCCCGCCCCCTCCCGGGAGCTGCCCGAGTCCGAGTCCCCCTCGGGGTACTCCGAGCCCCGCCCCTCCTCGTCCTCGCTGGAGCCCGGCGAGCGCGGCATCGTCCAGCATCACCTGGGGGGGGGGAAAAACACCCCCAAAACCGGGTCAGGGAGTCCGAAAACGGGGTCGGGGACCCCAAAAACGGGTTCGGGGACCCCGAAAATGGGGTCGGGGACCCCAAAAACCACTACAGGGACCCCAGAAACATCCATAGGGACCGCAGAATGGCACTGGGGCATCGTCCAGCATCACCTGGGGGGGGGAAAACCACCCCCAAAACCGGGTCAGGGAGACCGAAAACGGGGTCGGGGACCCCAAAAACGGGTTCGGGGACCCCGAAAATGGGGTCAGGGACCCCAAAACCACTATAAGGACCTCAGAAACCACTATAGGGACCCCAGAAACACCCATAGGGACCCCAGAAACACCCATAGGGACCGCAGAATGGCACTGGGGCATCGTCCAGCATCACCTGGGGGGGGGAAAACCACCCCCAAAACCGGGTCAGGGAGTCCGAAAACGGGGTCGGGGACCCCAAAAACGGGTTCGGGGACCCCGAAAATGGGGTCGGGGACCCCAAAAACCACTACAGGGACCCCAGAAACATCCATAGGGACCGCAGAATGGCACTGGGGCATCGTCCAGCATCACCTGGGGGGGGGGGGGGAAAACCACCCCCAAAACCGGGTCAGGGAGCCCGAAAACGGGGTCGGGGACCCCAAAAACGGGTTCGGGGACCCCGAAAATGGGGTCAGGGACCCCAAAACCACTATAAGGACCTCAGAAACCACTATAGGGACCCCAGAAACACCCATAGGGACCCCAGAAACACCCATAGGGACCGCAGAATGGCACTGGGGCATCGTCCAGCATCACCTGGGGGGGGAAAAACCCCCCAAAACGGGGTCAGGGAGCCCGAAAACGGGGTCGGGGACCCCAAAAACGGGTTCGGGGACCCCGAAAATGGGGTCAGGGACCCCAAAAACCACTACAGGGACCCCAGAAACATCCATAGGGACCCCAGAATGGCACCGGGGCATCCAGGGCATCATCCAGCATCACCTGCAGGGGGGGAGCCCCAAAACGGGGTCAGGGAGCCCAAAAACGGGGTCAAGGACCCCAAAACCGGGTTCGGGGACACAGAAAATGGGGTCAGGGACCCCCAAATCCCCCATAGGGACCCCAAAACCGCCCACAGTGACCCCAAAACCAGTGCTGCAGCCTCCAAACCCCCCCTATAGCAGCACCAGGGACCCTGAAACCAGACACAGGGACCCCAAAACACCCGAAAAC
>NW_027664192.1:0-23036 GCF_963264785.1 Psittacula echo
GGGGGTATGGGGGGGATATGGAGGGGTATGGGGGGGATATGGAGGGGGTATGGAGGGGTATGGGGGGGATATGGGGGGTATGGGGGGGGTATGGGGGGGTATGGGGGGGATATGGAGGGGGTATGGGGGGGTATGGGGGGGTATGGGGGGGGTATGGGGGGGTATAGGGGAGTATGGGGGGATATGGGGGGGATATGGAGGGGTATGGCGGGGTATGGGGGGGTATGGGGGGGGTATGGGGGGGATATGGGGGGGTATAGGGGAGTATGGGGGGATATGGGGGGGTATGGCGGGGTATGGGGGGGTATGGGGGGGGTATGGGGGGGATATGGGGGGGTATGGGGGTGGTATGGGGGGACACAGAGAGTACATGGGGGGATATAGGGGAGTTATAGCAGTGATATAGGGGGAATATAGGAGGAATATGGGGGATATGCAGCAGGATACAGGGGGGATATAGAGGGGATATAAGTCAGGATATAGGGGAATATAGAGGGGATATAGGGACGATATAGGTCAGGATATAGGGGGGACATGGGGGGGGATATGGGGCGGATATGGGGGGGATGTATGGAGAGACACAGGGCGGGATAGAGGGCGAGTATGAAAGCGGTGCAGAGAACACGGAGCACCACATAAACACCACGTACAGGGCACACAGGAACACCATAGGGGACATACAGCGCACGCATGGAACAATGCAGGAGGTGCATGTCCCCGTGCCGCGTATTCCCAAATCCCCAGCTCCATACGCCCCACACCCCTGTACCCCACACCCCCACACCCCTGTACCCCACATCCCTATACCCCACACCCCCACATCCCTGTACCCCACACCCCCATATCCCTGTACCCCACACCCCCATATCCCTGTACCCCACACCCCCACATCCCTGTACCCCACACCCCCATATCCCTATACCCCACACCCCCACATCCCTATACCCCACACCCCCATATCCCCGTACCCCACACCCCCACATCCCTATACCCCACACCCCCATATCCCCGTACCCCACACCCCCATATCCCTGTACCCCACACCCCCACATCCCTGTACCCCACACCCCCATATCCCTATACCCCACACCCCCACATCCCTATACCCCACACCCCCATATCCCCGTACCCCACACCCCCATATCCCCGTACCCCACACCCCCATGCCCCTATACCCCACACCCCCATATCCCTATACCCCACACCCCCATATCCCTATACCCCACACCCCCATATCCCCGTACCCCACACCCCCATATCCCTATACCCCACACCCCCATATCCCCGTACCCCACACCCCCATATCCCTGTACCCCACACCCCCATATCCCCGTACCCCACACCCCCATATCCCTATACCCCACACCCCCACATCCCTATACCCCACACCCCCATATCCCCGTACCCCACACCCCCATATCCCCGTACCCCACACCCCCATATCCCCGTACCCCACACCCCCATATCCCCGTACCCCACACCCCCATATCCCCATACCCCACACCCCCATATCCCTATACCCCACACCCCCATATCCCTATACCCCACACCCCCACATCCCTATACCCCACACCCCCATATCCCCGTACCCCACACCCCCATATCCCCATACCCCACACCCCCATATCCCCGTACCCCACACCCCCATATCCCCATACCCCACACCCCCATATCCCCGTACCCCACACCCCCATATCCCCATACCCCACACCCCCATATCCCCATACCCCACACCCCCATATCCTTATACCCCACACCCCCATGCCCCTATACCCCACACCCCCATATCCCCATACCCCACACCCCCATATCCCCATACCCCACACCCCCATATCCTTATACCCCACACCCCCATGCCCCTATACCCCACACCCCCATATCCCCGTACCCCACACCCCCACATCCCCGTACCCCACACCCCCACATCCCCGTACCCCACACCCCCACATCCCCGTACCCCACACCCCCATATCCCCGTACCCCACACCCCCATATCCCTATACCCCACACCCCCATATCCCTATACCCCACACCCCCATATCCCCGTACCCCACACCCCCACATCCCCGTACCCCACACCCCCACATCCCCGTACCCCACACCCCCATATCCCTATACCCCACACCCCCATATCCCCGTACCCCACACCCCCATATCCCTATACCCCACACCCCCATATCCCCGTACCCCACACCCCCATATCCCTATACCCCACACCCCCATATCCCCATACCCCACACCCCCACATCCCCGTACCCCACACCCCCATATCCCCGTACCCCACACCCCCATATCCCCGTACCCCACACCCCCACGTCCCTGTCCCCCCACCCCGTGCCCCCGTCCCCGCCGCCGCGGTTACCGTGCAGCGCGGGCAGAGCCACTCTCCGTTGGGCACCTCGGGCAGGGGGGGGTTCAGGCAGTGGATGTGGTAGGAGGAGACGCAGGCGTCGCAGCAGAGCAGCTCCCCGCCGTCCTTGCACACCCGGCAGTACTCCATGTGGTCGTCCTCCTCCTCCTTCTCCCCTTCCTCCTCCTCCTCTTCCTCCTCCTCCTCCTCCTCCTTCGCTTCCCATTGCACCCCTTCCTTCTCCTAGCGATGGGGAGGGCAGGGGCACGGGGGGGTCAGGCACATGGGGACAGCCGGCGCGATACGGACACACAGAGACCCTATGGGCACCCTAGGGGCACCCAAAGCTGCTATGGACACCTTGAGGAACCTCCTATGGGCACCCTATGGGCACCCAAAGCTCCTATGGACACCTTGAGGAACCTCCTATGGGCACCCTATGGGCACCCAAAGCTGCTATGGACACCTTGAGGAACCCCCCATAGACACCCTATGGGCACCCAAAGCTCCTATGGACACCTTGAGGAACCTCCTATGGGCACCCTATGGGCACTCAAAGCTCCTATGGACACCTTGAGGAACCTCCTATGGGCACCCTATGGGCACCCAAAGCTCCTATGGACACCTTGAGGAACCTCCTATGGGCACCCTATGGGCACCCAAAGCTCCTATGGACACCTTGAGGAACCTCCCATAGACACCCTATGGGCACCCAAAGCTGCTATGGACACCTTGAGGAACCTCCTATGGGCACCCTATGGGCACCCAAAGCTGCTATGGACACCTTGAGGAACCTCCTATGGGCACCCTATGGGCACCCAAAGCTCCTACGGACACCTTGAGGAACCTCCTATAGACACCCTATGGGCACCCAAAGCTCCTATGGACACCTTGAGGAACCTCCTATGGGCACCCAAAGCTCCTACGGACACCTTGAGGAACCTCCCATAGACACCCTATGGGCACCCAAAGCTCCTATGGACACCTTGAGGAACCTCCTATGGGCACCCTATGGGCACCCAAAGCTGCTATGGACACCTTGAGGAACCCCCCATAGACACCCTATGGGCACCCAAAGCTCCTATGGACACCTTGAGGAACCTCCCATAGACACCCTATGGGCACCCAAAGCTCCTATGGACACCTCGAGGAACCCCCCATAGACACCTTATGGGCACCCAAAGCTGCTATGGACACCTTGAGGAACCTCCTATGGACACCCTATGGGCACCCAAAGCTGCTATGGACACCTTGAGGAACCTCCTATGGGCACCCTATGGGCACCCAAAGCTCCTATGGAAACCTTGAGGAACCTCCTACAGACACCCTATGGGCACCCAAAGCTCCTATGGACACCAATGGGCACCCAAAGCTCCTATGGACACCAATGGACACCCAAAGCTCCTATAGACACCAATGGACACCCAAAGCTCCTACGGGCACCAATGGACACCCAAAGCTCCTACGGACACCAATGGACACCCAAAGCTCCTACGGACACCAATGGACACCCAAAGCTCCTACGGACACCAATGGACACCCAAAGCTCCTACGGACACCAATGGACACCCAAAGCTCCTATAGACACCAATGGACACCCAAAGCTCCTACGGGCACCAATGGACACCCAAAGCTCCTACGGACACCAATGGACACCCAAACCTCCTATGGACACCAATGGACACCCAAAGCTCCTACGGACACCAATGGACACCCAAAGCTCCTTCGGACACCAATGGACACCCAAAGCTCCTATAGACACCAATGGACACCCAAAGCTCCTACGGACACCAATGGACACCCAAAGCTCCTACGGACACCAATGGACACCCAAAGCTCCTACGGACACCAATGGACACCCAAAGCTCCTATGGACACCAATGGACACCCAAAGCTCCTACGGACACCAATGGACACCCAAAGCTCCTACGGACACCAATGGACACCCAAAGCTCCTACGGACACCAATGGACACCCAAAGCTCCTATGGACACCAATGGACACCCAAAGCTCCTACGGACACCAATGGACACCCAAAGCTCCTACGGACACCAATGGACACCCAAAGCTCCTTCGGACACCAATGGACACCCAAAGCTCCTACGGACACCAATGGACACCCAAAGCTCCTTCGGACACCAATGGACACCCAAAGCTCCTACGGACACCAATGGACACCCAAAGCTCCTATGGACACCAATGGACACCCAAAGCTCCTACGGACACCAATGGACACCCAAAGCTCCTATGGACACCAATGGACACCCAAAGCTCCTACGGACACCAATGGACACCCAAAGCTCCTATGGACACCAATGGACACCCAAAGCTCCTTCGGACACCAATGGACACCCAAAGCTCCTACGGGCACCAATGGACACCCAAAGCTCCTACGGACACCAATGGACACCCAAAGCTCCTTCGGACACCAATGGACACCCAAAGCTCCTATGGACACCAATGGACACCCAAAGCTCCTACGGACACCAATGGACACCCAAAGCTCCTATGGACACCAATGGACACCCAAAGCTCCTACGGACACCAATGGACACCCAAAGCTCCTTCGGACACCAATGGACACCCAAAGCTCCTACGGGCACCAATGGACACCCAAAGCTCCTACGGACACCAATGGACACCCAAAGCTCCTACGGGCACCAATGGACACCCAAAGCTCCTACGGACACCAATGGACACCCAAAGCTCCTACGGGCACCAATGGACACCCAAAGCTCCTACGGGCACCAATGGACACCCAAAGCTCCTACGGACACCAATGGACACCCAAAGCTCCTACGGACACCAATGGACACCCAAAGCTCCTACGGGCACCAATGGACACCCAAACCTCCTACGGGCACCAATGGACACCCAAAGCTCCTACGGACACCAATGGACACCCAAAGCTCCTACGGACACCAATGGACACCCAAAGCTCCTATGGACACCAATGGACACCCAAAGCTCCTATGGACACCAATGGACACCCAAAGCTCCTTCGGACACCAATGGACACCCAAAGCTCCTTCGGACACCAATGGACACCCAAAGCTCCTATAGACACCAATGGACACCCAAAGCTCCTACGGACACCAATGGACACCCAAAGCTCCTATGGACACCAATGGACACCCAAAGCTCCTATGGACACCAATGGACACCCAAAGCTCCTTCGGACACCAATGGACACCCAAACCTCCTATGGACACCAATGGACACCCAAAGCTCCTACGGACACCAATGGACACCCAAAGATCCTACGGACACCAATGGACACTCAAAGCTCCTATGGACACCAATGGACACCCAAAGCTCCTACGGACACCAATGGACACCCAAAGCTCCTACGGACACCAATGGACACCCAAACCTCCTATGGACACCAATGGACACCCAAAGCTCCTATGGACACCAATGGACACCCAAAGCTCCTTCGGACACCAATGGACACCCAAAGCTCCTATGGACACCAATGGACACCCAAAGCTCCTACGGACACCAATGGACACCCAAAGCTCCTACGGACACCAATGGACACTCAAAGCTCCTATGGACACCAATGGACACCCAAAGCTCCTATGGACACCAATGGACACCCAAAGCTCCTTCGGACACCAATGGACACCCAAAGCTCCTATGGACACCAATGGACACCCAAAGCTCCTACGGACACCAATGGACACCCAAAGATCCTATGGACACCAATGGACACCCAAAGATCCTACGGACACCAATGGACACCCAAAGCTCCTACGGACACCAATGGACACTCAAAGATCCTATGGACACCAATGGACACCCAAAGCTCCTTCGGACACCAATGGACACCCAAAGCTCCTTCGGACACCAATGGACACCCAAAGCTCCTTCGGACACCAATGGACACTCAAAGATCCTACGGACACCAATGGACACCCAAAGCTCCTTCGGACACCAATGGACACCCAAAGCTCCTTCGGACACCAATGGACACTCAAAGATCCTACGGGCACCAATGGACACCCAAAGCTCCTACGGGCACCAATGGACACCCAAAGCTCCTACGGGCACCAATGGACACCCAAAGCTCCTACGGGCACCAATGGACACCCAAAGCTCCTACGGACACCAATGGACACCCAAAGCTCCTACGGACACCAATGGACACCCAAAGCTCCTAGGGACACCAATGGACACCCAAAGCTCCTACGGACACCAATGGACACCCAAAGCTCCTACGGACACCAATGGACACCCAAAGCTCCTACGGACACCAATGGACACCCAAAGCTCCTAGGGACACCAATGGACACCCAAAGCTCCTACGGACACCAATGGACACCCAAAGCTCCTATAGACACCAATGGACACCCAAAGCTCCTACGGACACCAATGGACACCCAAAGCTCCTACGGACACCAATGGACACCCAAAGCTCCTATGGACACCAATGGACACCCAAAGCTTCTATGGACACCCAAAGCTCCTATGGACACCAATGGACACCCAAAGCTCCTACGGACACCAATGGACACCCAAAGCTCCTATGGACACCAATGGACACCCAAAGCTTCTATGGACACCCAAAGCTCCTATGGACACCAATGGACACCCAAAGTTCCTATGGACACCAATGGACACCCAAAGCTTCTATGGACACCAATGGACACCCAAAGCTCCTATGGATGCACAAAGCTCCTACAGACACCCTATGGACACCCAAAGCTCCTATAGACACCAAAGGACACCCAAGAACCTCTCCAAACCCCCCCCCAGGGACCCCCAAAGCCCTCAGCACCCCCCATACCCCCCCCACCCATGGTCCCCAATGGGGTGCTCACGCAGTGGGGGCAGCTCCAGCGGCCCTCGGGGGCCCGATCCAGCTCGGGGTCGAGGCAGACGAGGTGGTAGGCGCGGGGGCAGGTGTCGCAGAGGATGATCTCCCCCCCTTGCTGGCACACCTCGCAGTAGTCCTGGTGGTCCGTCTCGTAGCCATCGCCGTCCTCCTCCGGGCCCGGGCCTATGGGGCGGGGGGGGGGGCAGCACGGTCACAGGCGGGCATGGGGGGGGCAATGGGGGTGTGGGGGTGATGAGTGTAGGGGTTATGGGGAGGGGGGGGTGCTGGGGGTATTGGGGATGGGGGTATAGGGGGGTGAGGATGGGGATGCTGGGAGTAGTGGGGAGGGGGACATGGGGGTGCTGGGGATGGGGGTATGGGGATATTGGGGGCAGTGGGGTGCTGAGGATGGGGATATGGGGGTGCTGGGGATGGGGTATGGGGATATTGGGGGCAGTGGGGTGCTGAGGATGGGGATATGGGGGTGCTGGGGGTATTGGGGATGGGGATATGGGGTGCTGAGGATGGGGATGCTGGGGATACAGGGAGTAGTGGGGAGGGGGACATAGGGGTGCTGGGGATGGGGGTATGGGGGTACTGGGGGCAGTGGGGTGCTGAGGATGGGGATATGGGGGTGCTGGGGATGGGGTATGGGGATATTGGGGGCAGTGGGGTGCTGAGGAGGGGGATATGGGGGTGCTGAGGGTGCTGGGGATGGGGGTATGGGGGTACTGGGGGCAGTGGGGTGCTGAGGATGGGGACATGGGGGTGCTGGGGATGGGGTATGGGGATATTGGGGGCAGTGGGGTGCTGAGGATGGGGATATGGGGGTGCTGGGGATGGGGTATGGGGATATTGGGGGCAGTGGGGTGCTGAGGATGGGGATATGGGGGTGCTGGGGGTATTGGGGATGGGGATATGGGGTGCTGAGGATGGGGATGCTGGGGATACAGGGAGTAGTGGGGAGGGGGACATAGGGGTGCTGGGGATGGGGGTATGGGGGTACTGGGGGCAGTGGGGTGCTGAGGATGGGGATATGGGGGTGCTGGGGATGGGGTATGGGGATATTGGGGGCAGTGGGGTGCTGAGGAGGGGGATATGGGGATGGGGACATGGGGATGGGGACATGGGGATGGGGACATGGGGATGGGGACATGGGGATGGGACATGGGGATGGGACATGGGGATGGGGACATGGGGATGGGACATGGGGATGGGGACATGGGGATGGGGACATGGGGATGGGACATGGGGATGGGACATGGGGATGGGGACATGGGGATGGGACATGGGGATGGGGACATGGAGATGGGGACATGGGGATGGGGACATGGGGATGGGACATGGGGATGGGACATGGGGATGGGACATGGGGATGGGGACATGGGGATGGGGACATGGGGATGGGACATGGGGATGGGGACATGGGGATGGGGACATGGGGATGGGGACATGGGGATGGGACATGGGGATGGGGACATGGGGATGGGGACATGGGGATGGGGACATGGGGATGGGACATGGGGATGGGGACATGGGGATGGGGACATGGGGATGGGACATGGGGATGGGGACATGGGGATGGGGACATGGGGATGGGACATGGGGATGGGACATGGGGATGGGGACATGGGGATGGGGACATGGGGATGGGACATGGGGATGGGGACATGGGGATGGGACATGGGGATGGGGACATGGGGATGGGACATGGGGATGGGGACATGGGGATGGGACATGGGGATGGGACATGGGGATGGGACATGGGGATGGGACATGGGGATGGGGACATGGGGATGGGACATGGGGATGGGACATGGGGATGGGGACATGGGGATGGGACATGGGGATGGGGACATGGGGATGGGGACATGGGGATGGGGACATGGGGATGGGGACATGGGATCACAGGGGGGCAATGGGGATGTGGGCGCTGGGAATAGGGACGTGGGGTGCTGGGGCACTGGGAATGGGGCCACAAGGGCAGGAGGACATGGGGACAGCCCATAGGAAGAGCCCGAAGGCTGGGAACAGCCAGCACAGGACCGCCCTTAGGGTACCACTGGGTGCCAACGGGTGCCAATGGGTACCAATGGGTGCCAATGGGTGCCAATGGGGGGGGTCTCACCATGCACGGGCGCTGTGCCCGTCCCCACGGGGCCGCGCTCCCGGCCGAGCCCTGCTGCAAGGACAGAGGGGACGGGGCCGCGTCACCTCGGGGGGGGGCCCGGCTTTGGGGGCACAATGGGGGGGGGCAATAGGGGTCAAGGGGGGGGGCAATGGGGGGCAATGGGGGGGGGGGCACTCACCCTTCTTCTTCTTGCGGCCCGGCCGGCCCCGCTTGAGCTTCTTGAGGCGGGTGGAGGGGTCGGGGCGGGGGGGGGCACCGGGGCCCCCCGGGCTCTCGGCGTCGCTGTCCTCCTCGGCCTCGCCGGCCTCCTCGCTCTGGGCATGGGGACAATGGGGGCGATGGGGGGTGATGGGGGCAATGAGGGTAATAAGGCAATGGGGGTAATGGGGGTAATAAGGCAATAGGGGGTAATGGGGGCAATAGGGGGCAACGGGGGTAATGGGGGCAACGGGGGTAATGGGGGTAATAAGGCAATAGGGGGTAATGGGGGCAATAGGGGGCAACGGGGGTAATGGGGGCAACGGGGGTAATGGGGGCAATGGGAGCGATGGGGACAATGAGGGCAATGGGGCAATAAGGGGCAATGGGGGCAATGGGGGTAATGGGGGCGATGGGGGCAATGAGGGTAATGGGGCAATAGTGGGTAATGGGGGCAATAGGGGGCAATGGGGGCAATGGGGGCAATGGGGGCAATGGGGTAATGGGGGTGATGGGGCAATGGGGGTAATGGGAGCGATGGGGGCAATGAGGGTAATGAGGCAATAGGGGGTAATGGGGGCAATGGGGTAATGGGGGTAATGGGGCAATGGGGGATAATGGGGGCAATGGGGGTAATGGGAGCGATAGGGGCAATGAGGGCAATGGGGCAATAGGGGGTAATGGGGGCAATGGGGTATTAGGGGGCAATAGGGGGCAATGGGGGCGATGGGGGTAATGGGAACGATGGGGGCAATGAGGGTAATGGGGCAATAGGAGGTAATGGGGGCAATAGGGGGCAATGGGGGCGATGGGGGTGATGGGGCAATGGGGGTGATGGAGTAATGGGGGTAATGGGGGCAATGGGGTAATGGGGCAATGGGGGCGATGGGGGTGATGGGGCAATGGGGGTAATGGAGTAATGGGGGTAATGGGGGCGATGGGGAGATGGGATATGGAGGATGGGGGCAATGGGGACATGGGGGGACAAGGTGGGGACACAGGAGTGTATAGGGCGATATGGGGAGATAGGAGACCACGTGGGAACATGGGGGGATATGGGGGATATAAGGGGCATATAGGGACATAGGGAATATGGGGGGATATAGGGGAATATGAGACCATGGGGGGCACGGACAACAGCATATAGGGAGATATGGGGGGCAGGGAGGATATGGGGGGCACGGAACATGGGGGGACACAAAGGGCCAGGGGGGGGGGACCAAGAGACGAGGTTGATGGGGCCGGGGGGGGGTACCACACCATGGGGGGCAATGGGGGGCAATGGGGGGCAATGGGGGCTATGTGGGGCCGTACCGAGCTGCTCTTCTTGCGCTTGCCCCCCAGCACCCCCAGTTTGATCTTGAGCGGGGCCATCTTCCTGCCCTTGAGCTTCCGCTTCAGCTCCGGCACCCGCGGGCTCCGGCTGCGCTTCTTGTGCCCGGGGCCTGCGGGGACACCCAGGGGAGGTGGGAGCCCCATTGCGCCCCATAGGGAGCCCCTTGGAGCCCATAGGGACTCCCCATTGCGCCCCATAGGGAGCCCATTGGAGCCCATAGGGACTCCCCATTGCGCCCCATAGGGAGCCCCTTGGAGCCCATAGGGATTCCCCATTGCGCCCCATAGGGAGCCCATTGGAGCCCAGAGGGACTCCCCATTGCGCCCCATAGGGAGCCCATTGGAGCCCATAGGGATTCCCCATTGGATCCCATAGGGAGCCCCTTGGAGCCCACAGGTACTCCCCATTGGATCCCATAGGGACCCCCCATTGCGCCCCATAGGGAGCCCATTGGATCCCAGAGGGACCCCTATTGTATCCCATAGGGACTCCCCATTGGATCCCATAGGGACCCCATTGGACCCCATAGGGAGCCTATTGTATCCCATAGGGACTCCCCACTGTGCCCCATAGGGACCCCATTGTATCCCATAGGGACCCCACTGGACCCCATAGGGAGCCTATTGTATCCCATAGGGACTCCCCATTGGATCCCATAGGGACCCCACTGGACCCCATAGGGAGCCTACTGTATCCCATAGGGACGCCCCATTGGATCCCATAGGGACGCCCCATTGGACCCCATAGGGACCTCATTGGACCCCATAGGGACTCTACTGTATCCAATAGGGACCCCATTGTACCCCATAATGACCCTACTGTATCCCATAGGGACCCTATTGTATCCCATAGGGACCCCCACTGTACCCCATAGGGACTCCACATTGCACCCCATAGGGACCCCATTGCACCCTTATGGGATCCCTGTTGCACCCCACAGGGACCTCCATTGCACCCTATGGGTCCCCCCCATTTTACCCCATAGGGACCCCACTGCACCCCATAGGGACCCCATAGGAACTCTCACTGCACCCCATAGGGACCCCCATTGCATCCCATAGGGACCCCATTGTACCCCATAGGGACCCCCACTGCACCATATGGGACACCCCCATTGCACCCCATAGGGACCCCCACTGCACCCCATAGGGACCCCCGTTGCAACCCATGGGACACCTCATTGCACCCCCATTGAACCCTATGGGACCCCCCACTACACCCCCATTGCACCCTATGGACACCCATTGCACCCCATTAGGAACCCCCCACTGCACCCCATAGGGACCCCCCCATTGTACTCTATGGGACTCCCACTGTATCCTATGGAACCCCCCCACTGCACCCTATAGAGACACAGGGACCCCCGAATCGCACCCCATCGGGACCCCCCACTCTACCCTATGACACCCCCATTGCACCCTATGGGGACACGGGGACCCCTTAACCCCCCTCAGACTCCCTTAGAGTCCCCCCCAAACCCTCCCTGACACCCCCGAACTCCCCCTACACACCCTCAATCCCCCCAGCATCACCTGGGGGGGGTCCCCATTCACTAAGGGGGTGTCCCCATTCACTATGGGTGCCCCCATTCACTATGGGAGTCCCCACTCTCTATGGGTGCCCCCATTCACTATGGGGCTGCCCCCATTCACTATGGGAGTCCCCATTCACTATAGGGGTCCCCATTCACTACGGGGCTGCCCCCATTCACTATGGGTGCCCCCATTCACTATGGGAGTCCCCACTCTCTATGGGTGCCCCCATTCACTATGGGGCTGCCCCCATTCACTATGGGGGTCCCCATTCACTACGGGGCTGCCCCCATTCACTATAGGGGTCCCCATTCACTACGGGGCTGCCCCCATTCACTATGGGGGGGTCCCCACTCTCTATGGGTGCCCCCATTCACTACGGGGCTGCCCCCATTCACTATGGGGGTCCCCATTCACTACGGGGCTGCCCCCATTCACTATGGGGGGGTCCCCACTCTCTTTGGGTACCCCCATTCACTACAGGGCTGCCCCCATTCACTATGGGGCTGCCCCCATTCACTATGGGGGGGGTCCCCATTCACTATGGGTGGGTCCCCATTTACTATGGGGCTCCCCCTTCACTATGGGCCTGCTCCCATTCACTATGGGCGGGTCCTCATTCATTATGGGGGTCCCCATTCACTGCAGGGGTGCCCCCATTCACTATGAGAGTCCCCATTCACTATGGGGGTCCCCACTCTCTATGGGTACCCCCATTCACTATGGGGCTGCCCCCATTCACTATGGGGCTCCCCCTTCACTATGGGTGCCCCCATTCACTATGGGGAGATCCCCACTCTCTATGGGTACCTCCATTCACTACAGGGCTACCCCCATTCACTATGGGGGTCCCCATTCACTATGGGGCTGCCCCCATTCACTATGGGGGTCCCCATTCACTATGGGGCTGCCCCCATTCACTATGGCTGCCCCCACTCACTATGGGGCTGCCCCCATTTACTATGGGTGCCCCCCTTCACTACAGGGCTACCCCCATTCACTATGGGGGTCCCCATTCACTATGGGGCTGCCCCCATTCACTATGGGGGTCCCCATTCACTATGGGGCTGCCCCCATTCACTATGGGGCTGCCCTCATTCACTATGGGGGTGCCCCCATTCACTATGGGGGTGCCCCCATTCACTATGGGGCTGCCCCCACTCACTATGGGGGTGCCCCCACTCACTATGGGTGCCCCCCTTCACTACAGGGCTACCCCCATTCACTATGGGGGTCCCCATTCACTATGGGGGTGCCCCCATTCACTATGGGGGTGCCCCCATTCACTATGGGGGTGCCCCCATTCACTATGGGGCTGCCCCCATTCACTACGGGGCTGCCCCCACTCACTATGGGGGTGCCCCCACTCTCTATGGGTGCCCCCCTTCACTACAGGGCTACCCCCATTCACTATGGGGGTCCCCATTCACTATGGGGGTGCCCCCATTCACTATGGGGCTGCCCCCATTCACTATGGGGGTGCCCCCATTCACTATGGGGGTCCCCATTCACTATGGGGCTGCCCCCATTCACTATGGGGCTGCCCCCATTCACTATGGGGGTGCCCCCATTCACTATGGGGCTGCCCCCATTCACTATGGGGCTGCCCCCACTCACTATGGGGGTGCCCCCACTCTCTATGGGTGCCCCCCTTCACTACAGGGCTACCCCCATTCACTATGGGGGTCCCCATTCACTATGGGGGTGCCCCCATTCACTATGGGGGTGCCCCCATTCACTATGGGGCTGCCCCCATTCACTATGGGGGTGCCCCCATTCACTATGGGGCTGCCCCCATTCACTATGGGGCCGCCTCTCCCCCACCTTTGCCCTCCTTGGTCTTGGCCTTGCGCAGGGGGGGCGCGGGGGCCTCGGGGGCCACGCTGGCCACGGCCGCAGAGACCTGCTCGGCCACGGCGGCGGCAGCGGCGGCGGCGGCGGCGGCCACGGCGGCGGCGGAGCCCTTGAAGGGGTTGTTGGCGCTGAACTCCCTCCACTTGGCCCCCAGGATGGTCATCATCTTGGACATGGGGATCTTGGGGTTCTTCTTGGCTATCAGCGGCCTGCGGGGGCAAGGGAAGTGGCTGCGGGGGGCACCCAAAGGGATGCGCGGCACCAAGGGGTTTGGGTACCACGGGATGCTGCTGCTCCTCAAGGAGCTGCTTAGGAGCAAAGGGCATCAATGGACCCCACAAGAGCACCCCAAGAAGGGCCAGCAGGAGCCCAAAACAGAGCTGGGGCCCCCCCAAACACATTGAGGGGTTCCCCAGCATCCTGAGATGACCTAAAAGGAGCCCCAGAAGCATCCTTAAGGAACCCAAATGGGACGCGTGGCACTAAGAGGATGCGCGGCACCATGGGGTTTGGGTACCACGGGATGCTGCTGCTCCTCAAGGAGCTGCTTAGGAGCAAAGGGCATCAATGGACCCCACAAGAGCACCCCAAAGATGGGCCATCGGGAGCCCAAGGACCCATAGGTGCCCCCCAAAACCCAGAAGGGCCCCCCCCTGCCCACCTCATGAACTGGCTGAAGGCCTTGTAGTTGGTGAGGGTGTGATAGTCCTCCTCGGTGAAGACGTGGTCCACGTCCTCCAGCCCCCAGGCCCCCAGCAGCTGAGCTGAGGACTTCTGCTCCACCGCCTGCGTTAGGGGGACATTGGGGACAATGGGGGGACCCACGTGGGTGATGGGACCCCCACAAGGACCCACATGGGTAGCCACCCCTATGGCAATGGGACCCACACACAGCGATGGGACCCCCAGAGTCACCCCTATGGCAATGGGACCCCCATAGTCACCTCTATGGCAATGGCACCCTCATGGCAATGGGACACCCGTAGTGACCCCTATATCAATGGGACCCCCATAGCCACCCCTATAGCAATGGGACCCCCACGGTCACCCCTATGACAATGGAACCCCCATGGCAATGAGACCCCCATAGTGACCCCTATGGCAATAGCACCCTCATGGCAATGGGACCCCCGTAGCCACCCCTATAGCAATGGCACCCCATAGTCACCCCTATGGCAAGGGAACCCCCATGGCAATGGGACCCCCATAGTGACCCCTATGGCAATGGCACCCTCATGGCAATGGGACCCCCATAGCCACCCCTATAGCAATGGGACCCCCACAGTCACCCCTATGACAGTGGGACCCCCACAGTCACCCCTATGGCAATGGGATCCCCAACGTCACCCCTATGGCAATGGGACCCCCAAGGCAATGGGACCCCCATAATCACCCCTATGGCAATGGGACCCCCAAGGCAATGGGACCCCCATAATCACCCCTATGGCAATGGGACCCCCAAGGCAATGGGACCCCCATAATCACCCCTATGGCAATGGGACCCCCAAGGCAATGGGACCCCCATAATCACCCCTATGGCAATGGGACCCCCATAATCGCCCCTATGGCAATGGGACCCCCATAATCGCCCCTATGGCAATGGGACCCCCAAGGCAATGGGACCCCTATAATTACCCTTATGGCAATGGGAACCCCATAATCCCCCCTATGGCAATGAGACCCCCAAGGCAATGGGACCCCCACAGCCACCCCTATGGCAATGGGAGCCCCATAATCACCCCATGGCAATGAGACCCCCAAGGCAATGGGACCCCCATAATCACCCCTATGGCGATGAGACCCCCCCCACTGATGGCACCCCCGCAGAACATCACCATGGGACCCCCCTGCGTGCCCCCCCACCCTTGGGTGCCCGCCCTGGGCCATACCTTGACTTTCTGCCCCCCCTCCTCATCGGCCTTTTTCCTCCTCTTGGTCTTCTTGTCCTTCTTGTCGCGGTGCTTCCGGCGCCGCTTCCGCGTGCCCCCCCCCGACTCGCTCCCGCCGCTCTCCGACTTCTCCCGGTATTCCTCCCGCTGGAATTCCTCCCGCTCCGACTCCAGCTCATCCTCGCTCACCTGCGGACAGCACAGGGCCCAGCATGGGGCTGTCACCCCTCATCGCGGTTGTCACCCATCACTGGGGGTGTCACCCCTCATCACAGTTGTCACCCCTCATCGCGGTTGTCACCCATCACTGGGGCTGTCACCCCTCGTTGCGGTTGTCACCCATCACTGGGGCTGTCACCCCTCATTGCGGTTGTCACCCATCACTGGGGGTGTCACCCCTCATCGCGGTTGTCACCCATCACTGGGGGTGTCACCCCTCATCGCGGTTGTCACCCATCACTGGGGCTGTCACCCCTCGTTGCGGTTGTCACCCATCACTGGGGCTGTCACCCCTCGTCGCGGTTGTCACCCATCACTGGGGGTGTCACCCCTCATCGCGGTTGTCACCCATCACTGGGGGTGTCACCCCTCGTTGCGGTTGTCACCCATCACTGGGGCTGTCACCCCTCGTTGCGGTTGTCACCCATCACTGGGGCTGTCACCCCTCGTTGCGGTTGTCACCCATCACTGGGGCTGTCACCCCTCGTTGCGGTTGTCACCCATCACTGGGGCTGTCACCCCTCGTTGCGGTTGTCACCCATCACTGGGGCTGTCACCCCTCGTTGCGGTTGTCACCCATCACTGGGGCTGTCACCCCTCGTTGCGGTTGTCACCCATCACTGGGGCTGTCACCCCTCATTGCGGTTGTCACCCAACACTGGGGCTGTCACCCCTCATCGCGGTTGTCACCCATCACTGGGGGTGTCACCCCTCGTTGCGGTTGTCACCCATCACTGGGGCTGTCACCCCTCGTTGCGGTTGTCACCCATCACTGGGGCTGTCACCCCTCGTTGCGGTTGTCACCCATCACTGGGGCTGTCACCCCTCATTGCGGTTGTCACCCATCATTGGGGCTGTCACCCCTCGTTGCGGTTGTCACCCATCACTGGGGCTGTCACCCCTCATTGCGGTTGTCACCCATCATTGGGGCTGTCACCCCTCATTGCGGTTGTCACCCACCACTGGGGCTGTCACCCCTCATTGCGGTTGTCACCCATCATTGGGGCTGTCACCCCTCATTGCGGCTGTCACCCACCACTGGGGCTGTCACCCCTCGTTGCGGTTGTCACCCATCATTGGGGCTGTCACCCCTCATTGCGGCTGTCACCCACCACTGGGGCTGTCACCCCTCATTGCGGCTGTCACCCATCACTGGGGGTGTTAACACGTCACTGGGGTCCATCAGCCAACCTAAGACCCCCATTGGCCATCCCAAGATCACCATCAACTACATCAGGACCCCCATCACCCATCTCCATGTCCCATCACCCATCTCCATGTCCCGTCACCCATCTCCATGTCCCGTCACCCATCTCCATGTCCCGTCACCCATCTCCATGTCCCATCACCCATCTCCACGTCCCATCACCCATCTCCATGTCCCATCACCCATCTCCACGTCCCATCACCCATCCCGTGTCCCATCACCCATCTCCACGTCCCATCACCCATCTCCATGTCCCATCACCCATCTCCACGTCCCATCACCCATCCCGTGTCCCATCACCCATCTCCATGTCCCATCACCCTTTGGTTCCTCACCAGCTTTTTCCTTTTCCGAGGTTTTCCAGGTTTATTTTCCTTCTGCTTCCGGGGGCCCCTTTTCTTCTTCTTCACCCCAAGAGCACCCTCGAGGCCCCTCAACAGCTCCTCAGCACCTTCTGAGGGGGGACACAGGGATGTGAGGTCCTCTCCATGGCCACCAACGGTGCCACACAGCGACGGGGGGGATAGGGACATGAGGACACAAGGAGGTCCCGTTTGAAGCCACCAGGACGGTGACACCGGTGTCACCATGACAGTGACCAACAGCCAGCAGAGCACTCCTCATCAACTCACACCAGGTGACACCAGTGTCACTGTGTCAGTGTCACCGTGACAGTGACCAACAGCCTGCAGAGCATTCCCTTTCCACCCATTCAGGGTGACACCGGTGTCACCATGACAGTGACCAACAGCCTGCAGAGCACTCCTCATCAACTCACACCAGGTGACACCAGTGTCACTGTGTCAGTGTCACCGTGACAGTGACCAACAGCCTGCAGAGCATTCCCTTTCCACCCATTCCAGGTGACACTGGTGTCACTGTGACAGTGACCAACAGCCTGCAGAGGCTTCCCCATCCACCCATTCTGGGTGACACCGGTGTCACCATGACAGTGACCAACAGCCAGCAGAGGACTCCCCATCAACTCACTCTGGGTGACACTGGTGTCACTGTGTCGGGGTCACCGTGTCGGTGTCACCATGACAATGAGCAACAGCCAGCAGAAGACTCCCCATCAACTCATGCTGGGTGACACCAGTGTCACTGTGTCCCTGTGTCATTGACACAGCCAGCAGAGGCTTCCCCATCCACTCATTCCGGGTGACACCGGTGTCACTGTGTCACTGACCAACAACCAGCAGAGGCTTCCCCATCCACCCATTCCAGGTGACACCGGTGTCACTGTGTCACTGACCAACAGCCAGCAGAGGCTTCCCCATCCACCCATTCCAGGTGACACCGGTGTCACTGACCAACAGCCAGCAGAGGCTTCCCCATCCACCCATTCCAGGTGACACCGGTGTCACTGTGTCACTGACCAACAGCCAGCAGAGGCTTCCCCATCCACCCATTCCAGGTGACACCGGTGTCACTGTGTCACTGACCAACAGCCAGCAGAGGCTTCCCCATCCACCCATTCCAGGTGACACCGGTGTCACTGTGTCACTGACCAACAGCCAGCAGAGGCTTTCCCATCCACTCATTCCAGGTGACACCGGTGTCCCTGTGTCACTGACCAACAGCCAGCAGAGGCTTCCCCATCCACTCATTCCAGGTGACACCGGTGTCCCTGTGTCACTGTGTCAGTAACCAATAGCCAGCAGAGGCTTCCCCATCCCCTCCCTGCGGGTGACACCGGTGTCACTGTGTCACCGTGCCGCTGTCCCCGTGCCGATGACCAACAGCCAGCAGAGGATTTCCCAACCCCTTTGGCCTCCTTCCATTGGCATCCCCGTGACGGACAACCCCCGGCGGGGGGGGGGGGGGTGTGATGGTGACGGTGACCCACACACCCCCCCCCCATCGCCACCTCCATCCGTGTCACGGCCTTGGCACCGTTACCGGGTGTCACATCTGCCCCGCGGCTGTTGGCGCGTGTCCACCCCGACGTCACCCGCACGCCCCCATCCATCACAGCTGGCGCTCGCTGACAGGTCACAGGGAACCCCTGCTTGTCCCCAAGGAGGAGGAAAAGGGGGGGGACGGGGACACACACACACACACACACTGAGGGTGACGCCGGGTGCCAAGCTTGGCGTCGGCAGAGGAAACAACACCCGGCGCCGCCGGGGTCACATTCCAGCCTTAATCCCTTGGCACCGGCTGTCAGGCGGCTGCCAGAGCGCTGTTGGCAAGGGACGGGGACAGGCGGCGGCGCTGAGACCACCCAGATAACACCGCAACACCCGGATAACACCACACACACCCCCCCCACAATGGGGGTGTTCAACACCCCCAAACCCACCCTTCGCCCCGTTACCACCATCCCCTTGGGGTGTACAACCGGTGACCGGGCCCAATCCTGCCATGGTGGGGGTGTTGCGCCCCCCCCCCCCCCCACCCCCTTTTCCCCCCTCCTTTCCCATAGACATGCGCTGTTGGCAAAGCATTCCCGAGAATATTCCATACACGTGATGCTCCCCACACCTCGAGAGGGAGGAAGGAGAAACCACGTAGACAACCGGAGCAAAAGGGGGGGGGGGTGACGGAGAACACCCATCGTCCGCCTGTAACAAAGCAACAACCGACCCCGCCGGGTGGGAAACCAGGGAGAAAACGCATGGAAACGGGGCTAAAACAGGGATAAAACAAGGATAAGGGGGGGGGGGAAAGGGTTCGAAGTGAGGCGGAGTGATTGTGTAAAAGGAGGAAATGAGGAGTTGGAACAAAGGACGAGGGGAGGTGGCTGGAAAAAACGGGGGGAAAAGGGAGAAAATCCGGCCTGGAAGTGGGAAAACGCCGTGGAAAATGCTCCTTTAGGCTCTTTCTGGGGGGGGTTCCAGCTTTTTGGGCGCTCTAAGGGGGAAAAAAGCAACTTTGGGGCTGGTTTGAAGGGGTTTCCGTGGGGGATGGTGGTGGTGGAAGGGTCCCCCCCCCCCGCCTCCCATCCCAACCATTGTTCTCAGTTGGAAACGGGATCCGAAAACGAAGGGGAAAAGGGGGGAAAAGAACAAGTTTGAGCTGCGGAGGAGGAGGAGGGGACATTCCCGACGCTGGGAAGGAGGGAAAAGGGGTGTTTCACCTCCGCTCCAAGGCTGGGACTCAGGGGCCGGAGGGGCCGGAGCGAGGCCGAGCTCCCGCTGCCGAAGCGTGGGATAAGGATGCTTTGGGGGGGAGAAACCCCTCCAGAAGGGCTGCTCGGAGAAGGGGAAGGGAGTTTGGGGGGAAAAAGAGGGCTTTGGGGGCAAGAAAGAGGCAGAAAAGAGCCAAGAAACAACCCCAAAAGGCCACGGAAGCAGCCGGGAGCGGGCTCGGAACAGGGATTTCCCCGTTGCCAAGCGGGTTTAGGGGGGGGAAAGAGGGGTTTGAAACCCAGGTTTCCCCGTTTCTGTGCCGTTCGGGGGGGGAAAGGAGGGATCGAACCCCAAGTTTAACCATTTCGGGGCATTTCAGGAGGGGAAAGGGGGGGGTCGAACCCAAATTCCCCCATTTCTGAGCGGTTTTGGGGGGAAAAGAGGCATCCGAACCCCAAATTCACCCATTTCTGAGCGTTTAAGGGGAAAAAGGAGGGGGTTGAACCCCAAATTCACCCATTTCTGAGCATTTAAGGGGAAAAAGGAGGGGGTTGAACCCCAAATTCACCCATTTCTGAGCATTTAAGGGGAAAAGGAGGGGGTTGAACCCCAAATTCACCCATTTCTGAGCATTTAAGGGGAAAAGGAGGGGGTTGAACCCCAAATTCACCCATTTCTGAGCGTTTAAAGGGGAAAAGGAGGGGGTTGAACCCCAAATTCCCCCATTTCTGAGTGTTTAAGGGGAAAAAGGAGGGGGTTGAACCCCAAATTCCCCCATTTCTGAGTGTTTTAAGGGAAAAAGGAGGGGGTTGAACCCCAAATTCACCCATTTCTGAGCGTTTAAGGGGAAAAGGAAGGGGTTGAACCCCAAATTCCCCCATTTCTGAGTGTTTAAGGGGAAAAAGGAGGGGGTTGAACCCCAAATTCACCCATTTCTGAGCGTTTAAGGGGAAAAGGAAGGGGTTGAACCCCAAATTCACCCATTTCTGAGCGTTTAAGGGGGGAAAAGTGGGTCTAACCCCCGAATTTCCCCATTTTAGGAGTATTTCAGAGTGACTGAATTGAGTTAACATCAACTCTCGACTGCAGCCGGTCACTTGGGGCCAAAGGAGGGAACCCCCTCCAAATCCCATCCAAACGCCTGGAATTTGGGTCCGAAACGGGCAATTTTGGGTCCAAACAGTGCTAAAGACCCCAAGGAGCGGCTATCAGACGCTATCAAACGCTATCAGACGCTATCAAACGCTATCAAACGCTATCAAACGCTATCAAACGCTATCAAACGCCGTGGGACCGTCCTAAAGAGGGTCTATGGGGGGATAACGGTGACACCGCGATGCCATCGGCACCCAACAGCCACGCTATGGGGTACAACAGCCACCAGCACCCCCTGCCCCCCACCAAGGGCTGCAACAGCCCCATTGGGCCCCATAGGGCCCTACAGCCCCACATCATGGGGTGCAACAGCCAATATGGGCCCCATAGGCCTCTACTGCCCCACAGCACGGGCTCCATCAGCCCCCCAACTGCCCCTACAGCCCCACACCATGGGGTACAACAGCCCCATTGGGACCCATCAGCCCCCCAACTGCTTCTATATGGGTGCAAGAAGCCCATGGGGCTCCAAACTGCCCCTGTTGCCCCACACCATGGGGCACAACCCCCCCATAGACTCCTATAGCCCCACACCATGGGGCACAACAACCAGTATGGGCTCCATCAGCCCCATAGCCCCACACCATGGGGTACAACAGCCCCTATAGGCCCCTATAGCCCCACACCATGGGGTACAACAGCCCCATTGGGGGCTATATAGGGCCCTATAGCCCCACACCATGGGGTACAACAGCCCCATTGGGACTCATAGGACCCTATAGCCCCACACCATGGGGTACAACAGCCCCATTGGGGGCTATATAGGGCCCTATAGCCCCACACCATGGGGTACAACAGCCCCTATAGGACCCTATAGCCCCACACCATGGGGTACAACAGCCCCATTGGGGGCTATATAGGGCCCTATAGCCCCACACCATAGGGTACAACAGCCCCATTGGGACCCATAGGGCCCTACAGCCCCACACCATGGGGTACAACAGCCCCTATAGGCCCCTATAGCCCCACACCATGGGGTACAACAGCCCCCATTGGGACCCATAGGGCCCTATAGGCCCCACACCATGGGGTACAACAGCCCCATTGGGACTCATAGGACCCTATAGCCCCACACCATGGGGTACAACAGCCCCTATAGGCCCCTATAGCCCCACACCATGGGGTACAACAGCCCCATTGGGACCCATAGGGCCCTATAGCCCCACACCATGGGGTACAACAGCCCCATTGGGACTCATAGGACCCTATAGCCCCCACACCATGGGGTACAACAGCCCCTATAGGACCCTATAGCCCCACACCATGGGGTAC
>NW_027664192.1:23236-60102 GCF_963264785.1 Psittacula echo
CGCCTTCCCTCCCGCTTCGGCCGGGCTCGGCCCCGCCGTTTGGGTGGAAAAAGGGCGAAAAAGAGGAAGAATTCGGCGCCAAACAAAGATGGCTGCGGTAAATTATATCTATTTTTTTATATATATCCTCTTCCCCCCCCCCCTTTTCTTTCTCTTTTTACCCTTCCCCCCCCCCTTTTAATAAAACTATTTCGAACGGGGGGGGGGGGGGTTGGATTAATCACTACTCATGCTCAGTGTGACATCAGCATAAATTGCTAAAGGTTAACTACTTCCCTTCTAGCTCCCTTTTTCGCCTCTTTTTGCCTCTTTTCGGGCTCTTTTACCCTTCGGGCAGCCCCCGGAAGGGGTTTAACCCCCGCTGCCCTGCGAAAAGAGCGGGGTTTAAGGCGGCTTTGGGGGTCTCTTGGCTCCGTTGAGGAGCGAGGGGGGGTTTGGTGCTGGGGGAAGGGGAAAAGAGGGTTTAAATGGTGGAGAAAGAGGGGGGAAAGGCCCCTTAAACCCCTCCGTTAACCCTCAGCACAAAGGTTTAACCCAGCTCCCTTTGCCCACCAGGCGAAAGAGGACCTAACCCAGCCAAAAAGCGCCTAAAATTGACCGAAACCAGGTAAAAAGCCCTGAAATGGGGTGAACCCCCCCCCAAAACGAGGGTTTAAGGGGGTTGAGGGGGGGGGGGTGTACTCAGAGTGTGGTTTTCCACCAAAACCCGGCCAGAATCCATAAATCCAAGTGATTTGGGGGCAGGAAACACCGTTACAGCACTAAACCCCCCCCCAAATCCCTCCATCTCCATGGGGTGCCCCACCAGCACCAAACAGCCCCATTGCCCTTCTCTTTTTGGGGCTCTTTCTGGCTTTTTTCACCCCAAAACCACCCCCAAACCTTCACCCGAGCCTCCAGGAACACCCCAACAGCACACCCCCCCCCTTTTCCTGTCTTTGTGGGGTGTTTTCCCCATTTCCCCTCCATCGGGAGCTCCGCTTTGCGTCCCGTTGCTGTTCAGCTCGGCGGGGAGGACAACACCACGCCGGCACCGGTGTCACCCGGGGGTCACGGTGTCAGCCGGTGCCACGGCGACACCATCCCGTGGTCCGCCTGTTGCATGGGATCACTGTTGCTGGATAGGGGATGCCCATGGAGAGCGGTGACACCCGGCTCGACCGACTGATGCGTCCGTGTGTCCCCGCCCCCAACCTCTTGTGGCCTCAGGGTGACGGTGACAACAACCGGACCCGCTTTGGGGACACGGTAAAGAGATGGACACATGGACAGGCGGATGCATGGACAGGCATTGGGAACACTGTGAGCCCCCCGACGGGGGTGTAAGGTCAGTGGGGGGGGTACAGCGTTGTTGTCACCCGTAGGGACACCGAGGCTGTGTCACCCAATGGGGGTACAGTGTTGTTGTCACCCGTAGGGACACCGAGGCTGTGTCACCAAATGGGGGTACAGTGTTGTTGTCACCCATGGGGACACCGAGGCTGTGTCACCCAATGGGGGTACACTGTTGTTGTCACCCGTAGGGACACCGAGGCTGTGTCACCCAATGGGGGTACAGTGTTGTTGTCACCCATGGGGACACCGAGGCTGTGTCACCCAATGGGGGTACAGTGTTGTTGTCACCCGTAGGGACACCGAGGCTGTGTCACCCAATGGGGGTACAGTGTTGTTGTCACCCATGGGGACACCGAGGCTGTGTCACCCAATGGGGGTACACTGTTGTTGTCACCCGTAGGGACACCGAGGCTGTGTCACCAAATGGGGGTACAGTGTTGTTGTCACCCATGGGGACACCGAGGCTGTGTCACCCAATGGGGGTACAGTGTTGTTGTCACCCGTAGGGACACCGAGGCTGTGTCACCCAATGGGGGTACAGTGTTGTTGTCA
The DNA here is from genome assembly GCF_963264785.1 of Psittacula echo. NCBI lineage: Eukaryota > Metazoa > Chordata > Aves > Psittaciformes > Psittacidae > Psittacula > Psittacula echo. The sequence goes on from NW_027664192.1 coordinate 25,124, forward strand.
CCCATGGGGACACCGAGGCTGTGTCACCCAATGGGGGTACACTGTTGTTGTCACCCGTAGGGACACCGAGGCTGTGTCACCCAATGGGGGTACACTGTTGTTGTCACCCGTAGGGACACCGAGGCTGTGTCACCAAATGGGGGTACAGTGTTGTTGTCACCCGTAGGGACATCGAGGCTGTGTCACCCAATGGGGGTACAGTGTTGTTGTCACCCATGGGGACACTGAAGCTGTGTCACCCAATGGGGGTACAGTGGTGTTGTCACCCATGGAGACACTGAGGCTGTGTCACCCAATGGGGGTACAGTGTTGTTGTCACCCATAGGGACACTGAGGCTGTGTCACCCAATGGGGGTACAGTGTTGTTGTCACCTGTAGGGACACTGAGGCTGTGTCACCCAATGGGGGTACAGTGTTGTTGTCACCCATAGGGACACCGAGGCTGTGTCACCCAATGGGGGGGGTGTAGAAGGTGACAACCCCCATTGTCACCCCCCCAGACCCACAACAGCCGGTTTGGGTGAAAAAGGGGTTTATTTCTGTTCACACAGTCATGGTTTCACCCCAAATTTGAGGGGGGGACCCCATAGAGGGACCCCCCCCCGGTGTCACCAAGTGCCGGTCCTGAGGGTGCTAAGAGAGAAGGGGGGATCAGTTTGGGGGTGTTGGGGTGTAGAGGGGGGTTTATGGGGTGTAGGGGGGGTTTGGGGGTGATGGGGGGGGTAAGGGGTCCTGGGGGGTAAGTTTGGGGGTCCTGGGTTCACTTTGGGCTATGGGGAGGTCATTTGGGGTTATGGGGGGTTCATTTGGGGCTATGGGTGGGTCACTTTGGGCTATGGGGGGGTCACTTTGGGCTATGGGGGGGTCATTTGGGGCTATGGGGGGGTCACTTTGGGGCTATGGGGGGGTCACTTTGGGCTATGGGGGGGTCTTTTGGGGTTATGGGGGGGTCACTTTGGGGCTATGGGGGGGTCATTTGGGGTTATGGGGGGATCACTTTGGGGTTATGGGGGGATCACTTTGGGCTATGGGGGGATCACTTTGGGGTTATGGGGGGATCACTTTGGGCTATGGGGGGTCACTTTGGGCTATGGGGGGATCACTTTGGGGCTATGGGGGGGTCATTTGGGGCTATGGGGGGGTCACTTGGGGCTATGGGGGGGTCACTTTGGGGCTATGGGGGGGTCACTTGGGGCTATGGGGGGGTCACTTTGGGCTATGGGGGGGTCATTTGGGGCTATGGGGGGGTCACTTTGGGGCTATGGGGGGGTCACTTTGGGCTATTGGGGGGGTCACTTTGGGCTATGGGGGGGTCACTTTGGGCTATTGGGGGGGTCACTTTGGGCTATGGGGGGGTCATCTGGGGTTATGGGGGGGTCACTTTGGGCTATGGGGGGGTCACTTTGGGGCTATGGGGGGGTCACTTTGGGGTTATGAGGGGGTCATTTGGGGCTATGGGGGGGTCACTTTGGGCTATGGGGGGGTCACTTTGGGGCTATGGGGGGGTCACTTTGGGGTTATGAGGGGGTCATTTGGGGCTATGGGGGGGTCACTTTGGGCTATGGGGGGGTCACTTTGGGGTTATGGGGGGGTCACTTTGGGCTATGGGGGGGTCATTTGGTGCTATTGGGGGGGTCACTTTGGGGTTATGGGGGGGTCACTTTGGGCTATGGGGGGGTCATTTGGGGCTATGGGGGGGTCACTTTGGGCTATGGGGGGGTCACTTTGGGGTTATGGGGGGGTCACTTTGGGCTATGGGGGGGTCATTTGGTGCTATTGGGGGGGTCACTTTGGGGTTATGGGGGGGTCACTTTGGGCTATGGGGGGTCATTTGGGGCTATGGGGGGGTCACTTTGGGGCTATTGGGGGGTCATTTGGGGTTATGGGGGGGTCACTTTGGGCTATGGGGGGGTCATTTGGGGCTATGGGGGGGTCACTTTGGGCTATGGGGGGGTCACTTTGGGGCTATTGGGGGGTCATTTGGGGCTATGGGGGGGTGACTTTGGGCTATGGGGGGGTCACTTTGGCTGCCCCCCCCATTGTTACCTATGGGGGGGGATCCCCTCCCTTCAGATCTCCACGAAGTCATCGGTGAAGTAGAGCAGCGCCGTGGGGGGGGACTCGGGGGGGGTCCCCGGCTCGGCGGGGGGGGGCAGCGGGTCCTCCGGCCGCAAGGGGGCGCCCCCGCTCCGCCACGCGTAGCCCCTGGCGTGCGCGTTCCACAGCAGCGCCCCCTGCAGGGGCCCGCGGACACTGTCCGACTGCGGGGGGGGGAGAGAGATGGGGCACAATGGGGGCACCCCCCCCATAGGGGCAGTGGGCACGTCCATAGGGGCAATGGGCCCCTATAGGTGACAGTGACCCCTCCATGGGGACAGGGACCCCCCCCATGGGGACAATGATCCCCTATAGGTACCTATATTCTGCTATAGGTACCAATGCCCCCCTATAGGTGACAATGGCGCCGTATAGGTGTCAATGACTTCCTATAGATGACAATGTTTCCCTATAGGTGTCAGTGACAATGCCTCCTATACGTGATAATGACACCTGTAAGTGACAATGCGCTCCTATGGGGGACAATGACCCCTATAGGTAACAATGCCCCGCTATAGGTACCAGTGCCCCCCCATAGGTACCAATGCGCTCCTATAGGTACTAATGCTCCCCTATAGGTGACAATGCCTCCCTATAGGTGCCAATGATCTCCTATAGGTACCAATGCTCTCATATATGTGACAATGATCCCTATAGGTGACAATGCCCCCTATACATACCAATGCTCTCCTATAGGTGTCAGTGACCCCCTATAGATCCCAATGCCCCCCATAGGTCCCAATGCCCCCTATAGTTCCCAATGCCCCCCATAGTTCCCCATGCCCCCCATAGATCCCCATGCCCCCCATAGGTGCCAATGCCCCCATAGGTCCCAATGCCCCCCTATAGGTCCCCATGCCCCCCATAGGTCCCCATGCCCCCCATAGGTCCCAATGCCCCCCATAGGTCCCCATGCCCCCCATAGGTCCCAATGCCCCCCATAGATCACCATGCCCCCCATAGGTCCCAATGCCCCCATAGGTCCCAATGCCCCCCATAGTTCCCAATGCCCCCTATAGGTCCCCATGCCCCCCATAGGTCCCCATGCCCCCCATAGGTCCCAATGCCCCCATAGGTCCCAATGCCCCCCATAGGTCCCAATGCCCCCCTATAGGTCCCAATGCCCCCATAGATCCCAATGCCCTCTATAGGTCCCAATGCCCCCCATAGGTCCCAATGCCCCCCATAGTTCCCAATGCCCCCCATAGGTCCCCATGCCTCCTATAGGTCCCCATGCCCCCCTATAGTTCCCAATGCCCCCCTATAGATCCCAATGCCCCCTATAGTTCCCAATGCCCCCCATAGGTCCCAATGCCCCCTATAGTTCCCAATGCCCCCCTAGAGTTCCCAATGCCCCCTTATAGATCCCAATGCCCCCATAGGTCCCAATGCCCCCATAGGTCCCCATGCCCCCCATAGTTCCCAATGCCCCCCATAGGTCCCCATGCCCCCATAGGTCCCCATGCCCCCCATAGTTCCCAATGCCCCCCATAGGTCCCCATGCCCCCATAGGTCCCAATGCCCCCATAGGTCCCCATGCCCCCCATAGGTCCCCATGCCCCCCATAGTTCCCAATGCCCCCCATAGGTCCCCATGCCCCCATAGGTCCCAATGCCCCCATAGGTCCCCATGCCCCCATAGGTCCCAATGCCCCCTATAGGTCCCCATGCCCCCTATAGTTCCCAATGCCCCCCATAGTTCCCCATGCCCGCCATAGATCCCCATGCCCCCCATAGATGCCAATGCCCCCATAGGTCCCAATGTCCCCCTATAGATCCCAATGCCACCTATAGTTCCCAATGCCCCCCATAGGTCCCAATGCCCCCATAGGTCCCAATGCCCCCTATAGGTCCCCATGCCCTATAGGTGCCCCCCACCTGCACTATGGCCTCGTGCCCCGTGAGGCAGTTGATGAGCCGCAGGCGCTGCGGCGGGCCCTTGGGCGCCCCCTGGCGGGCGGGGGGTGTCGGCGGGGGGGGCGGCGTCCAATCAGAGCGGGGCTCCGGGGGGGGCGCGGGGGGGCAGCGGCAGCGCAGCCCCGAGGCGGGGTCGATGCGGGTCGGAGCCTATGGGGGGGACACGCACCTATGGAGGGCCCTATAGCACCCTATAGGAGCGTCCATAGCACCCTATAGGAGCCCTATAGGCGCTGTAACACCTCTATAGGCCCCCCCCAGCCCCTCCTATAACCTCCCCCCAGTCTCTATAGGACCCCCGTAGCACCTATAGGACCCCTATAACCATTCCCAGCACCTATAGGACCCCTGTAACCCTTCCCAGCACCTATAGGACCCCCATAGCACCTATAGGACCCCTATAACCATTCTCAGCACCTATAGGACCCCTATAACCATTCCCAGCACCTATAGGACCCCTGTAACCCTTCCCAGCACCTATAGGACCCCCATAGCACCTATAGGACCCCTATAACCATTCTCAGCACCTATAGGACTCCTATAACCATTCCCAGCACCTATAGGACCCCCATAGCACCTATAGGACCCCTGTAACCCTTCCCAGCACCTATAGGACCCCCGTAGCACCTATAGGACCCCTATAACCCATCCCAGCACCTATAGGACCCCCATAGCACCTGTAGGACCCCTATAACCCTTCCCAGCACCTATAGGACCCCCATAGCACCTATAGGACCCCCGTAGCACCTATAGGACCCCTATAACCATTCCCCGCACCTATAGGACCCCCGTAACCCCCCCATAGCCCCTATTGGAGTTCTATAACCATTTCCAGCACCTATAGGACCCCCATAGCACCTATAGGACCCCTATAACCCCCCCATACCCTAATAGGACCCCTATAGCCGCCCCCCAGCCCTTATAGGACCTCCATAACCCCCCTCCGCAGCCCCTATAGCACCCCTATAGCCCCTTATGGGACCCCTATACCCCCCTATAGGCCCCTATAGGCACCTCCCGGGCCTCCTCCCGCCGCAGCTCCCGCGCCACGGCAACGGCGCGACCGGAAGTGCCGCCCGTCGCCATGACGACGCCGAGGACGCCGGAAGTGCCGTCCGTCGCTACGGCAACGCGACCGGAAGTGCCGCCTCCGGGCTCCGCGCGCGGGGGCTGCTGGGAAGAGGCGCCGGCAATGGCGGAAGCGGCGGTGAGGGGGCCCTATGGAGCCCTATAGAGATCGATAGGGGCCTATGGGGGCTATAGGGGCTATAGGGGAATGGGGACAAGGGGGGCTATGGGGGCTATAGGGGAATGGGGGCTGTGGGAGCTATAGGGGGCTATGGGGGCTATAGGCGAACGGGGACAAGGGGGGCTATAGGGGGCTATAGGGGAATGGGGGCTGTGGGGGCTATAGGGGGCTATAGGGGCTATAGGCGAATGGGGACAAGGGGGGCTATAGGGGGCTATAGGGGAATGGGAGCTGTGGGAGCTATAGGGGGCTATGGGGGGCTATAGGGGAATGGGGACAAGGGGGGCTATAGGGGGCTATAGGGGAATGGGGGCTGTGGGGGCTATAGGGGAATGGGGACAATGGGGGCTAAAGGGGAATGGGAGCTGTGGGGGGCAATGGGGGCTATAGGGGGCTATGAGGACTATAGGGGAATGGGGACAATGGGGGCTATAGGGTTGGGAGGGGTATGGGGGTCCTATAGCTATTGAGTTGGCGTGCAGGGGGTGTATGGTTTCTATAGGGGTTCTATAGGGGCTGGGAGGGAGAAATGGGCCCTGTGGGGTGCTTAGTGGTATCCATAGGGCCTATGGGGTGCTATGGGGTCGTTGATGGTACCCATGGCAACCATGGGGTCCATAGGATGCTATGGGGTCGTTGACGGTATCCATGGCAACCATGGGGTCCATAGGATGCTATGGGGTCGTTGACGGTATCCATGGCAACCATGGGGTCCATGGGATGCTATGGGGCGGTTGATGGTACCCTCGGGGTCCATGGGGTCCATAGGATGCTATGGGGTGGTTGATGGTATCCATGGTAACCATGGGGTCCATAGGATGCTATGGGGCGGTTGATGGTACCCTCGGGGTCCATAGGATGCTATGGGGCGGTTGATGGTACCCACGGGGTCCATGGGGTCCATAGGATGCTATGGGGTGGTTGATGGTATCCATGGTAACCATGGGGTCCATAGGATGCTATGGGGCGGTTGATGGTACCCTCGGGGTCCATAGGATGCTATGGGGCGGTTGATGGTACCCACGGGGTCCATAGGATGCTATGGGGCGGTTGATGGTACCCTCGGGGTCCATAGGATGCTGTGGGGCGGTTGATGGTACCCTCGGGGTCCATAGGATGCTATGGGGCGGTTGATGGTACCCTCGGGGTCCATAGGATGCTGTGGGGCGGTTGATGGTACCCACGGGGCCCATAGGATGCTGTGGGGCGGTTGATGGTACCCACGGGGTCCATGGGATGCTGTGGGGCGGTTGATGGTACCCACGGGGTCCATAGGATGCTGTGGGGCGGTTGATGGTACCCTCGGGGTCCATAGGATGCTATGGGGCGGTTGATGGTACCCAGGGGGTCCATAGGATGCTATGGGGCGGTTGATGGTACCCACGGGGCCCATAGGATGCTATGGGGCGGTTGATGGTACCCACGGGGCCCATAGGATGCTGTGGGGCGGTTGATGGTACCCTCGGGGTCCATAGGATGCTATGGGGCGGTTGATGGTACCCTCGGGGTCCATAGGATGCTATGGGGCGGTTGATGGTACCCTCGGGGTCCATAGGATGCTATGGGGCGGTTGATGGTACCCAGGGGGCCCATAGGATGCTGTGGGGCGGTTGATGGTACCCACGGGGCCCATAGGATGCTGTGGGGCGGTTGATGGTACCCACGGGGTCCATAGGATGCTATGGGGCGGTTGATGGTACCCTCGGGGCCCATAGGATGCTATGGGGCGGTTGATGGTACCCTCGGGGTCCATAGGATGCTATGGGGCGGTTGATGGTACCCAGGGGGTCCATAGGATGCTATGGGGCGGTTGATGGTACCCACGGGGCCCATAGGATGCTATGGGGCGGTTGATGGTACCCACGGGGCCCATAGGATGCTATGGGGCGGTTGATGGTACCCACGGGGCCCATAGGATGCTATGGGGCGGTTGATGGTACCCACGGGGTCCATAGGATGCTATGGGGCGGTTGATGGTACCCTCGGGGCCCATAGGATGCTATGGGGCGGTTGATGGTACCCTCGGGGCCCATAGGATGCTATGGGGCGGTTGATGGTACCCACGGGGTCCATAGGATGCTGTGGGGCGGTTGATGGTACCCACGGGGCCCATAGGATGCTGTGGGGCGGTTGATGGTACCCACGGGGCCCATAGGATGCTGTGGGGCGGTTGATGGTACCCACGGGGCCCATAGGATGCTATGGGGCGGTTGATGGTACCCTCGGGGTCCATAGGATGCTATGGGGCGGTTGATGGTACCCAGGGGGTCCATAGGATGCTATGGGGCGGTTGATGGTACCCAGGGGGTCCATAGGATGCTATGGGGCGGTTGATGGTACCCTCGGGGTCCATAGGATGCTATGGGGCGGTTGATGGTACCCTCGGGGTCCATAGGATGCTATGGGGCGGTTGATGGTACCCACGGGGCCCATAGGATGCTATGGGGCGGTTGATGGTACCCACGGGGCCCATAGGATGCTATGGGGCGGTTGATGGTACCCACGGGGCCCATAGGATGCTATGGGGTGGTTGATGGTACCCACGGGGCCCTTAGGATGCTATGGGGCGGTTGATGGTACCCACGGGGCCCATAGGATGCTATGGGGCGGTTGATGGTACCCACGGGGTCCATGGGATGCTATGGGGCGGTTGATGGTACCCACGGGGTCCATGGGGTCCATAGGATGCTATGGGGTGGTTGATGGTATCCATGGTAACCATGGGGTCCATAGGATGCTATGGGGCGGTTGATGGTACCCTCGGGGTCCATAGGATGCTATGGGGCGGTTGATGGTACCCACGGGGTCCATAGGATGCTATGGGGCGGTTGATGGTACCCTCGGGGTCCATAGGATGCTGTGGGGCGGTTGATGGTACCCTCGGGGTCCATAGGATGCTATGGGGCGGTTGATGGTACCCTCGGGGTCCATAGGATGCTATGGGGCAGTTGATGGTACCCTCGGGGTCCATAGGATGCTATGGGGCGGTTGATGGTACCCTTGGGGTCCATAGGATGCTATGGGGCGGTTGATGGTACCCACGGGGCCCATAGGATGCTATGGGGCGGTTGATGGTACCCACGGTAACCCCGGCTCTCTCCTCAGCCCCCCGGCGCTGCCGGTGCCTGCGGCGGGCCCGATCCTGGTGCGGTGCCGGTGCCGGTGCCGGTGCCGCGGTCGCGGCGGCTGCTGGAGGCGCTGCTCAACCGGAGCCTGCGCATCCGGATGTCGGACGGGCGGACGTTGGTCGGAGCCTTCCTCTGCACCGACCGCGACGCCAACGTCATCCTCGGCTCCGCGCAGGAGTTCCTCAAGGCCGCCGGTGAGCGGGGGGGGGGGCTATGGGGGGGGTTTGGGGGGGTTATAACGGGGGTTATAGGGGGTTATAGGGGGCGGTTTAGGGGGTTAATGGAGGGTTATAGGGGGTTATAAGCGGGGTTATAGGGGGTTAAGGGGGGTTATAGGGGGGTATGGGGGTTATAAGTGGGGTTATAGGGGGTTATAAGGGGCGTTTTAGGGGGTTAATGGAGGGTTATAGGGGGTTATAAGGGGGGTTATAGGAGATTAAGGGGTTGTTATAGGGGGGTATGGGGGTTATAAGGGGGCTTATAAGGGGTTATGGGGGGGTTATAGGGGGGTATGGGGGTTATAAGGGGGTTTATAGGGGGTTATAGGGGCTTAATGGGTGGTTATAGGGGGGTTATAGGAGGTTAAGGGGGGGTTATAGGGGGGTATGGAGTTTATAAGGGGGGTTATAGGGGGTTAAGGAGTGGTTATAGGGGGGTTTTATGGGGTTATAAGGGGGGTTATAGGGGGATTAAAGGGGGGGTATGGGGGTTATGGGGGGGTATGGGGGTTATAAGGGGGGTTATAGGGGGTTAAGGGGGGGGTTATGAGGGGGTATGGGGGTTTGGGGGGTTATAGGGGGTTAAGGGGTGGTTATGGGTGTTATAAGGGGGCTTATGGGGGGGTTATAGGGGTGAAGGGGGGGTTAAGTTATGGGGGATTGAAGGGGAGTTAAAGGGGCGTATGGAGGGCTATAGGGGGGTAATGGGCATTAAAGACGGTTTCATGGGTAAAACAGGGTTATAAGGGGGGCTATGGGGGGTTATGGGGGGTTAAAGTGGGATTATGGGGTGCTATAGGAGTGTTATAGAGAGCTATAGGTGGTCATGGGGTGCTATGCGGGTGTTGCAGGGTGCTATAGGGGGCTATAGGTGGTTATGGGGGGCTATAGGTGACTAGCTGGTTATAGGGTACTACAGGGTACTATAGGGGGCTATAGATGGTGGTGGCGTGCTGTGGGGGCTATAGGTGGTTGCGTGGTGCTATAGGGGTGCTATAGGTGGTTATGGGTTGCTATAGGGATGCTATAAGGGTGCTACAGGTGGTTATGGGTTGCTATAGGGTTGCTACAGGGGCGCTATAGGTGGTTATGGCTTGCTGTAGGGTTGCTATACGGGCGCTATAGGGGCGCTATAGGTGGTTATGGGTTGCCATAGGGTTGCTATAGGGGCACTATAGGTGGTTATGGGTTGCCATAGGGTTGCTATAGGGGCACTATAGATGGTTATGGGTTGCCATAGGGTTGCTATAGGGTTGCTATAGGGGCACTATAGGTGGTTATGGGTTGCTATAGGGTTGCCATAGGGTTGCTATGGGAGCACTATAGATGGTTATGGGTTGCTATAGGGATGCTATAGCGGAGCTATAGGGGCACTATAGGTGGTTATGGGTTGCCATAGGGTTGCTATAGGGGCACTATAGGTGGTTATGGGTTGCCATAGGGTTGCTATAGGGTTGCTATAGGGGCACTATAGGTGGTTATGGGTTGCCATAGGGTTGCCATAGGGTTGCTATGGAGGCACTATAGATGGTTATAGGTTGCTATAGGGATGCTATAGCGGAGCTATAGTGGCACTATAGGTGGTTATGGGTTGCCATAGGGTTGCTATAGGGTTGCTATGGGGTTGCTATAGGGTTGCTATAGGGGCGCTATAGGTGATTATGGGTTGCCATAGGGTTACTATAGGTGGTTATGGGTTGCCGTATGGTTGCCATAGGGGTGCTATAGGTGATTATGGGTTGCCATAGGGGTGCTATAGGGGCGCTATGGGTGATTATGGGTTGCCATAGGGTTGCTATAGGGGCGCTATAGGTGATTATGGGTTGCCATAGGGTTGCCATAGGGGTGCTATAGGGGCGCTATAGGTGATTATGGGTTGCCATAGGGTTGCCATAGGGGTGCTATAGGGGCGCTATAGGTGATTATGGGTTGCCATAGGGGTGCTATAGGGTTGCTATAGGTGGTTATGTGTTGCCATAGGGTTACCATAGGGGCTCTGTGCCTGTTCCATGGGGGGGGGGGTGTGTGGGGCTCTCTGTGTCCCTGCCCCACGGGCTCAGCTCTGACCCCAAACCCCCCCCCAGACGCGTTCCCCGGCTCGGAGCCGCGGGTGCTGGGCCTGGCCATGGTGCCCGGGCACCACATCGTGTCCATCGAGGTGGAGCGCGACCGCGCCGGGACCCCCCCGCCGGGACCCCCCAGTGCCCCCCATTAAAGTGTGGGGCAGAGCCCCCCCGGCTCTGTTCATCCCCCTCAACCCCGTGTGATGGGGGACCCCCCCCCCCCATTGCTCCCCATTGTCCACCCCTATGGACCCCCCCCAGCACCCCTCAAGTGACCCCCCCATTCCCCCTCCCTTTAATCCCCCCATTCCATTGACCGCCCCGATTCCAACCCCCCTCCTTAAACCCCCCCATTCCCCCCCCTTTAACCCCCCCATTCCATGGACCCCCCCCATTATATCCCGTGTGACCCCCCCAATTCCTACCCCCTCTTCCTACCCCCCATTCCCCCCCCTTTAAGCCCCCCATTCCATTGACCCCCCCATTGACCCCCCCTTATCTCCCGTGTAACCCCCCCCATTGACCCCCCCCCGCCCCTCCCCCCACCGGAGCCATTCGGGCCTTGCCATTAATTTAATCTCAGGTACAAAATAGCTTCTGTGGCCGCGAGGGGGGGGGGGAGGGGGGGAGGGGAAGGGCGGGGGAGGGGGAGGGGCAGCTCCGACCCCTCCCCCACCCCCCCCAAACAGCGGATATGGGGTGGGGGAGGGGCCATAAAGGGGGGGGGGTAGGTGGGGGAGGGGCCCAGCACCATGAGGGGGGGAGGGGTAGGGGGATGGGGGGAGATGGGGCCATAGAACCCCTCCCCCTCCCCCCCCCGGGGTCACGTGGGCTCACAGTGACCCCTCCCCCCCCCCCCGCGCGCCCCTCCCCAATAAATAACGCGCCCCCCCCCTCCCCCCCCCGCGTATAAATTAAAAAAGAGACAAAAAAAAAAACCAAACCCCAAAATCATTTACAAAAAACCCCAAAAAAACCCTCGGGAGGGGGAGGGGCGGGGGGGGGAGGGGCACAGACCCCCCCTCCCCCCCCTTTTGCACCATGGTTTGGGGGTCCCCCTCTCCCCCCATTGAGACCTGAGCCCCCCCCCCCCTTCCCCATAGCCAGTGGGGGGAGGGCCTCCCCCTCCCCCCCCCCCCAGCAAAAGGACCCGGATGGGGGTGGGGGAGGGGCGGCGGTGGGGGAGGGGCGAGTTTTTGGTTGTATCTTGGCAAAGGGCCGCCCCTCCCCCCCCTCCATTGACCCCCGTTGTGTTGGGGGGGGGCGGGGGGGGGGAACCCAAGGGTGGGGGAGGGGCGGAGGGAACCCCTCCCCCATCCCCCACAGTGGGGGGAGGGGCAGCGGGGGGGGGAGGGGCTTAAAAAATTGCTATAAATGGGGATTTGTGTATAAAACTGGGGGGGGGAGGGGCCCCCCAACCCCCCCCTCCCCCCCCTACATCCGGGCCCCTCCCCCCCGCACGTGGGGGGGGTCGGGGGGGGGTGGGGGAGGGGCGATATCACCGGGAATAAATAACAATGTTCATTATGGGGGAGGGGGAAGGGGTTTGGGGGGGGGGGGCACGTGACACCCCCCCATCATCATCATCATCATCACGTGACCCCCCCGATGGGGGGGGCGGAGCTCATCTGGAGCTGGGCGATGGCACCTGCAATGGGGGGGGGAGGGGTCAGGGGGGTAAAGGGGGAGGGGGCACATCTCCCCCCCATAGCCCCCCTGTATGGGTCAAGCCAAGCCCATGGGGACATGGGGGTTTCCCTATAGTGGTGTCCCCATAGTGCTATCTCTATGGGGCTGTCCCTATGGGGCTGTCTCTATGGGGCTGGCCCCGTAGTGCTGTCCCCATAGTGGTGTCTCTATGGGGCTGTCCCCATGGTGTTATCCCCATAGTGGTGTCTCTATGGGGCTGTCCCTATGGGGCTGTCACTATGGGGCTGGCCCCATGGGGCTGTCCCCATAGTGGTGTCTCTATGGGGCTGTCCCTATGGGGCTGTCACTATGGGGCTGGCCCCATGGGGCTGTCCCCATAGTGGTGTCTCTATGGGGCTGTCCCTATGGGGCTGTCACTATGGGGCTGTCCCCATGGGGCTGTCCCCATAGTGGTGTCTCTATGGGGCTGTCCCTATGGGGCTGTCCCTATGTGGCTGTCCCCATGGGGCTGTCCCCATAGTGGTGTCTCTATGGCGCTGTCCCTATGGGGCTGTCCCCATAGCGGTGTCTCTATGGGGCTGTCCCTATGGGACTCTCTCTATGGGGCTGTCCCTGTGGTGCTGTCCCCGTAGTGGTGTCTCTATGGGGTTGTCCCCATGGGGCTGTCCCCATAGCGGTGTCTCTATGGGGCAGGCCCCACGGGGGGCTCACCAGGGTGAAGCTGTCGTAGATGTTCATGAGCTCCTCGGTCTTGTACTGCTCGAGCACCACGACCCCGTGCAGGGCCCCGCTGCGGCGCCGGGCGCAGCCCTCGCAGTGCACCAGGTACGTGTTGCGCCCGCCCGTCTCGCTGGTCACAAACAGGATGTTGAACACCTCCACCTGCGGGAGCGGGGGCAACAACAGCGTCACGACGGGGGGAGAGCATGGGGACAACAGCGTCACAATGGGGGCGACGGTGTCACAACAGGGGGACAACACTGGGACAACAGGGTTACAATGGGGGCAACACTGGGACAACAGCGTCACAATGGGGGCGACAGCGTCACAACAGGGACAACACTGGGACAACAGCGTCCCAATGGGGCCAACAGTGTCACAACAGGGGGACAACACTGGGACAAGTGTCACAACAGGGACATCAGTGTCACAACAGGGACAACACTGGGACAACAGTGTCACAATGGGGGCAACAGTATCACAACAGGGACAACAGTGTCACAACAGGGACAACACTGGGACAACAGCACCGCAACAGGGACAACACTGGGAGAACAGCGTCCCAATGGGGGCAACAGCGTCACAACAGGGACAACACTGGGACAACAGCATCCCAATGGGGGCAACAGCATCACAACAGGGTGACAACAGTGTCACAAAAGGGGCAACAGCGTCACAACAGGACAACACTGGGAAAACATCACAATGGGGGCAACAGCATCACAACAGGGACAACAGCATCACAATGGGGTTAACAGTGGGTACAACAGCGTCACAACAAGGGGACGACACTGGGACAACAGCATCACACCAGGGGACAACAGTGTCACAACAGGAGGGCAACACTGGCACAACAGCATCGCAAAGGGGGATAACAGCATCATAGCGGGGGGTTAACAGTGGGACAATGAGAGGCCAACAGCATCACACATGGGGGCCAACAGCATCACACCATGGGGCATGACAGTATCACAGCGTAGGGACAACGAGGAGACAACAGCGTCACAATGTAGAGACAACGGGGGGACAACAAGGACAATATGGGGACAATGTGGGGCCAACAGCATCACACCATGGGGACAACGAGACAACGGTGTCACACCATGGGGACAATGTGGGGACAACACGAGGACAATGCGGGGTCGACAGCAGGGACAACGGGGGGACAAGGAGAGGACACCATGGGGACACCGAGGGGCCAAAGAGAGCCATGGCCGAGCCCCCCCAGCCCCACTCACGTCGCACTCATTGCAGTAATAGGCTGGTTCGTCCTTCACCCGCGCCTGGAAGGTGATTTTCTTCCCTGCCCGCACCAGGCTCTCGCGCTGCACCTGGCAGTGCTTGATGGACTGCAACAGGCAGTACCTGCAACACCCAGTGTCACCCAGTGTCACCTGATAGTGCCTGATGGACTGCAACAGGCAGTACCTGCAACACCCAGTGTCACCCAGTGTCACCTGATAGTGCCTGATGGACTGCAACAGGCAGTACCTGCAACACCCAGTGTCACCCAGTGTCACCTGATAGTGCCTGATGGACTGCAACAGGCAGTACCTGCAACACCCAGTGTCACCCAGTGTCACCTGATAGTGCCTGATGGACTGCAACAGGCAGTACCTGCAACACCCAGTGTCACCCAGTGTCACCTGATAGTGCCTGATGGACTGCAACAGGCAGTACCTGCAACACCCAGTGTCACCCAGTGTCACCTGATAGTGCCTGATGGACTGCAACAGGCAGTACCTGCAACACCCAGTGTCACCCAGTGTCACCTGGCAGTGCCTGATGGACTGCAACAGGCAGTACCTGCAACACCCAGTGTCACCCAGTGTCACCTAACAGTGCCTGATGGACTGCAACAGGCAGTACCTGCAACACCCAGTGTCACCCAGTGTCACCTGATAGTGCCTGATGGACTGCAACAGGCAGTACCTGCAACACCCAGTGTCACCCAGTGTCACCTGATAGTGCCTGATGGACTGCAACAGGCAGTACCTGCAACACCCAGTGTCACCCAGTGTCACCTGATAGTGCCTGATGGACTGCAACAGGCAGTACCTGCAACACCCAGTGTCACCTGGCAGTGCCTGATGGACTGCAACAGGCAGTACCTGCAACACCCAGTGTCACCCAGTGTCACCTAACAGTGCCTGATGGACTGCAACAGGCAGTACCTGCAACACCCAGTGTCACCCAGTGTCACCTGATAGTGCCTGATGGACTGCAACAGGCAGTACCTGCAACACCCAGTGTCACCTGGCAGTGCCTGATGGACTGCAACAGGCAGTACCTGCAACACCCAGTGTCACCCAGTGTCACCTGATAGTGCCTGATGGACTGCAACAGGCAGTACCTGCAACACCCGGTGTCACCCAGTGTCACCTAACAGTGCCTGATGGACTGCAACAGGCAGTACCTGCAACACCCAGTGTCACCTGGCAGTGCCTGATGGACTGCAACAGGCAGTACCTGCAACACCCAGTGTCACCTGGCAGTGCCTGATGGACTGCAACAGGCAGTACCTGCAACACCCGGTGTCACCTGGTGTCTCCATCTCCACCATGTCCCCATACTCAGGTTGTCCCCATCCCTGTTTCTGTGTATCCTTGTGTATCCCTGTGTGTATCCAGGTGTATCCCTGTGTATAGCTGTGTTATCCCGATGTTATCCCTGTGTGTATCCCTGTGTTCTCCCTGTGTGTGTCTCTGTGTCCTCCTGGTGTCCTCCCGGTGTTCTCCCAGTGTTATCCCTGTGTGTATCCCTGTGTGTATCCCGGTGTTCTCCCTGTGTATGTCCCTGTGTATCCCAGTGTTATCCTTGTGTGTATCCCAGTGTATCCCAGTGTTCTCCCGGTGTTCTCCCTGTGTGTATCCCAGTGTATCCCGGTGTTCTCCCTGTGTGTATCCCGGTGTATCTCGGTGTCTCCCGGTGTTCTCCTTGTGTGTATCCTGGTGTTCTCCCTGTGTGTATCCCTGTGTGTATCCCGGTGTTATCCCGGTGTTCTCCCTGTGTGTATCCCGGTGTTCTCCCTGTGTGTATCCCTGTGTGTATCCCGGTGTTCTCCCTGTGTGTATCCTGGTGTTCTCCCTGTGTGTATCCCTGTGTGTATCCCGGTGTTATCCCGGTGTTCTCCCTGTGTGTATCCCGGTGTTCTCCCTGTGTGTATCCCGGTGTTCTCCCTGTGTGTATCCCTGTGTGTATCCCGGTGTTCTCCCTGTGTGTATCCCGGTGTTCTCCCTGTGTGTATCCCTGTGTGTATCCCTGTGTATCCCTATGGGTATCCCGGTGTTCTCCCGGTGTGTATCCTGGTGTTCTCCCTATGTATCCCTGTGTGTATCCCTGTGTATCCTGGTGTTCTCCCGGTGTTCTCCCTGTGTGTATCCCGGTGTATCCCGGTGTTCTCCCTATGTATCCCTGTGTATCCCGGTGTTCTCCCGGTGTTCTCCCTGTGTGTATCCCTGTGTATCCCGGTGTTCTCCCTATGTATCCCAGTATTATCCCAGTGTTCTCCTTGTGTGTATCCCTGTGTATCCCGGTGTTCTCCCGGTGTTCTCCCTGTGTATATCCCGGTGTTCTCCCGGTGTTCTCCCCTGTGTGTATCCCGGTGTTCTCCCAGTGTTCTCCCTGTGTATATCCCGGTGTTCTCCCGGTGTTCTCCCTGTGTATATCCCGGTGTTCTCCCTGTGTATATCCCGGTGTTCTCCCCTGTGTATATCCCGGTGTTCTCCCCTGTGTGTATCCCGGTGTTCTCCCGGTGTTCTCCCCTGTGTATATCCCGGTGTTCTCCCTGTGTATATCCCGGTGTTCTTCCGGTGTTCTCCCTGTGTATATCCCGGTGTTCTCCCAGTGTTCTCCCTGTGTATATCCCGGTGTTCTCCCGGTGTTCTCCCTGTGTATATCCTGGTGTTCTCCCGGTGTTCTCCCTGTGTATATCCCGGTGTTCTCCCGGTGTTCTCCCTGTGTATATCCTGGTGTTCTCCCGGTGTTCTCCCCTGTGTATATCCCGGTGTTCTCCCTGTGTATATCCCGGTGTTCTCCCGGTGTTCTCCCCTGTGTATATCCCGGTGTTCTCCCTGTGTATATCCCGGTGTTCTCCCTGTGTATATCCCGGTGTTCTCCCGGTGTTCTCCCCTGTGTATATCCCGGTGTTCTCCCGGTGTTCTCCCTGTGTATATCCCGGTGTTCTCCCGGTGTTCTCCCTGTGTATATCCCGGTGTTCTCCCGGTGTTCTCCCTGTGTATATCCCGGTGTTCTCCCTGTGTATATCCCGGTGTTCTCCCGGTGTTCTCCCTGTGTATATCCCAGTGTTCTCCCGGTGTTCTCCCTGTGTATATCCCGGTGTTCTCCCGGTGTTCTCCCTGTGTATATCCCGGTGTTCTCCCGGTGTTCTCCCTGTGTATATCCCGGTGTTCTACCGGTGTTCTCCCTGTGTATATCCCGGTGTTCTCCCTGTGTATATCCCGGTGTTCTCCCTGTGTATCCCGGTGTTCTCCCGGTGTTCTCCCCTGTGTATATCCCGGTGTTCTCCCGGTGTTCTCCCTGTGTATATCCCGGTGTTCTCCCGGTGTTCTCCCTGTGTATATCCCGGTGTTCTCCCGGTGTTCTCCCTGTGTATATCCCGGTGTTCTCCCGGTGTTCTCCCTGTGTATATCCCGGTGTTCTCCCGGTGTTCTCCCTGTGTATATCCCGGTGTTCTCCCGGTGTTCTCCCTGTGTATATCCCGGTGTTCTCCCGGTGTTCTCCCCTGTGTATATCCCGGTGTTCTCCCTGTGTATATCCCGGTGTTCTCCCGGTGTTCTCCCTGTGTATATCCCGGTGTTCTCCCGGTGTTCTCCCTGTGTATATCCCGGTGTTCTCCCTGTGTATATCCCGGTGTTCTCCCGGTGTTCTCCCTGTGTATATCCCGGTGTTCTCCCGGTGTTCTCCCTGTGTATATCCCGGTGTTCTCCCTGTGTATATCCCGGTGTTCTCCCGGTGTTCTCCCCTGTGTATATCCCGGTGTTCTCCCGGTGTTCTCCCTGTGTATATCCCGGTGTTCTCCCTGTGTATATCCCGGTGTTCTCCCGGTGTTCTCCCCTGTGTATATCCCGGTGTTCTCCCGGTGTTCTCCCTGTGTATATCCCGGTGTTCTCCCGGTGTTCTCCCTGTGTATATCCCGGTGTTCTCCCTGTGTATATCCCGGTGTTCTCCCGGTGTTCTCCCTGTGTATATCCCGGTGTTCTCCCGGTGTTCTCCCCTGTGTATATCCCGGTGTTCTCCCGGTGTTCTCCCTGTGTATATCCCGGTGTTCTCCCGGTGTTCTCCCTGTGTATATCCTGGTGTTCTCCCGGTGTTCTCCCCTGTGTATATCCCGGTGTTCTCCCGGTGTTCTCCCTGTGTATATCCTGGTGTTCTCCCGGTGTTCTCCCTGTGTATATCCCGGTGTTCTCCCGGTGTTCTCCCCTGTGTATATCCCGGTGTTCTCCCGGTGTTCTCCCTGTGTATATCCCGGTGTTCTCCCTGTGTATATCCCGGTGTTCTCCCTGTGTATATCCCGGTGTTCTCCCTGTGTATATCCCGGTGTTCTCTCGGTGTTCTCCCTGTGTATATCCCGGTGTTCTCCCGGTGTTCTCCCTGTGTATATCCCGGTGTTCTCTCGGTGTTCTCCCTGTGTATATCCCGGTGTTCTCCCGGTGTTCTCCCTGTGTATATCCCGGTGTTCTCCCGGTGTTCTCCCTGTGTATATCCCGGTGTTCTCCCGGTGTTCTCCCTGTGTATATCCCGGTGTTCTCCCGGTGTTCTCCCTGTGTATATCCCGGTGTGTCCCCCGCTGTCCCCCTCACTTGATCATGCTGTAGAGCTCGGGGTCGCTGATCTTCACGGTGCGCGCCACGTTCCAGGACACGTGGATCATGGGCACGATGGATTTCACGTTCTTCACCTCGTTCCACTCATAGCGCTCCAGCGCCAGCTGGTACTGATAGGCTGCGGGCAAGGGGGCGCTGGGAACACAGCCCCACCCCGTGTACCCCACACCCCATATACCCCATATATACCCCATATCCCATACCCCATACCCCGTATCCCGTATCCCATATCCCATATCCCATATCCCATACCCCATACCCCATACCCCATATCCCATACCCCATATCCCATACCCCATACCCCATATCCCATACCCCATACCCCATATCCCGTATCCCATATCCCATATCCCATACCCCATATCCCATACCCCATATCCCGTATCCCATATCCCATATCCCATACCCCATATACCCCATACCCCATACCCCATATCCCATACCCCATACCCCATATCCCATACCCCATACCCCATATCCCATATCCCATACCCCATATCCCATATCCCATACCCCATACCCCATATCCCATACCCCATATCCCGTATCCCATATCCCATATCCCATACCCCATATACCCCATACCCCATACCCCATATCCCATACCCCATATCCCATATCCCATATCCCATACCCCATACCCCATATCCCATATCCCATACCCCATATCCCATATCCCACACCCCATACCCCATATCCCATATCCCATATCCCACACCCCATACCCCATATCCCATACCCCATACCCCATATCCCGTATCCCATATCCCATATCCCATATCCCATACCCCATATCCCATATCCCATACCCCATATCCCATACCCCATATCCCATACCCCATATCCCATATCCCATATCCCACACCCCATACCCCATATACCCCCCATACCCCACACCCCATGTACCCCCTCCACCCCGTACCCCCCGCGGTACCGGTGAGGGGCCCCACGTTCCAGGCGATGTTGTTGCACCAGCCGGTGGCCTGCACCCAGTGCACGGTGCCGGCGTTGATCCAGACCAGGTCCCCGGGGCGCTGGACGAAGCGGTACACGGGGATGTTGGAGCCGTACAGGTCCTCCAGCACCGGCCACCACGAGCCCGTCAGGTAATCGACCCCCTGCCTGCGGCCGCCACAGCCTCACACACGGCCCCTGCCCCACAGAGCCCCACGGAGCCCCGGGGAACAGCGCTGTGCCCCATAGACACCGTGCCCCATAGAGCAGCACTGTGCCCCATAGACACCGTGCCCCATAGACACCGTGCCCCATAGACACCGTGCCCCATAGACACCGTGCCCCATAGACACCGTGCCCCATAGACACTGTGCACCATGGAGCAGCAGTGTGCGCCATGGAACAGCGCTGTGCCCCATAGACACTGTGCCCCATAGACACCATGCCCCATAAAGCAGCACTGTGCCCCATAGACACTGTGCCCCATAGACACTGTGCCCCATAAAGCAGCACTGTGCCCCATAGACACTGTGCCCCATAGACACTGTGCCCCATAAAGCAGCACTGTGCCCCATAGACACTGTGCCCCATAGAACCCCACTGTGCACCATAGAGCCCCGCTGGGCCCCATAGAACCCCACTGTGTCCCATAGAGCCCTGCTGTGCCCCATAGAGCCCCACTGTGCCCCATAGACACTGTGCCCCATAGATCGCCACCGTGCCCCACATATCCCCCCCCATAGCCCCATATCCTCTCCCCACTGAGCTGATTGCCCT
This sequence comes from Psittacula echo, assembly GCF_963264785.1. Classification (NCBI taxonomy): domain Eukaryota; kingdom Metazoa; phylum Chordata; class Aves; order Psittaciformes; family Psittacidae; genus Psittacula; species Psittacula echo. The sequence continues at coordinate 45,742 of NW_027664192.1, forward strand.
GCCTTGGCCATGCCCACCCTGCCCCACATATCCCCCCCCATAGCCCCATATCCCCCCCATAGCCCCATATCCCCCCCCATAGCCCCATATCCCCCCCATAGCCCCATATCCCCCCCCATAGCCCCATATCCCCCCATAGCCCCATATCCCCCCATAGCCCCATATCCCCCCCATAGCCCCATATCCCCCCCCATAGCCCCATATCCCCCCCCATAGCCCCATATCCCCCCCATAGCCCCATATCCCCCCCCATAGCCCCATATCCCCCCCATAGCCCCATATCCATCCCCCTCCAAGCTCCATATCCCTGCCCCTATTGCCCTGCCTTGGCCACGCCCCCTGCTTCCCGGGACCCCGCCCCTTCCCATAGGCCACGCCCCTTCTTCTAAGCCCCGCCCCTTCCCCATCCCTCCCCGTTGTGCCCTATGGCTCCGTCCCTTCCCTTTAGCCCCGCCCCTTTCTCCTATAGGCCCCGCCCCTTTCTCCAGCCCTCATTGTGCCCTATGGCCCTGCCCCTTTGCCCTAAGCCCCGCCCCTTTCTCCTATAGGCCCCGCCCCTTTCCCCAGCCCTCATTGTGCCCTATGGCCCTGCCCCTTTGCCCTAAGCCCCGCCCCTTCCCCTTCCCTCCCCGTTGTGCCCTATGGCTCCGCCCCTTCCCTTTAGCCCCGCCCCTTTCTAACAACCCTCTGCCCTATGGCCCCGCCCCTTCCCATAAGCCCCACCCCTTCTCTTTCGCCCCGCCCTCCTCTCTGTGCCCTAAGCCCCGTCCCTTTCTACCAGCCCTTTATGCCCTATAGCCCCGCCCCTTCCCATAGGCTCCGCCCCTTCCCCAGCCCTCCCCTTTGCCCTATAGCCCCGCCCCTTCCCATAGGCTCCGCCCCTTCCCCAGCCCTCCCCTTTGCCCTATAGCCCCGCCCCTTCCCATAGGCTCCGCCCCTTCCCCAGCCCTCCCCTTTGCCCTATAGCCCCGCCCCTTCCCATAGGCTCCGCCCCTTCCCCAGCCCTCCCCTTTGCCCTAAGCCCCGCCCCTTCCCTTCAAGCCCCGCCCCTCGCCTGTCGCAGAAGCCGCTGATGGTCTCCCAGTAGTGCTCGTGCACCGCGAACCATTCGCAGTCCCCGGGCCCGATGTTGATGTTCACCGAGCAGAAGTTGTTGTTCTCCTGGTGGCCTGCGGGGACAGCGCCCTCAGGGCATCCCCATGGCAACCCCATAGCAACCCCATAGCATCCCTATGGCAACCCCATACCATCCCCATGGCATCCCCATGGCAACCCCATAGCATCCCCATGGCAACCCCATGGCATCCCCATAGCATCCCTATGGCATCCCCATGGCAACCCCATAGCATCCCCATGGCAACCCCATGGCATCCCCATAGCACCCCTATGGCAACCCCATGGCATCCCCATAGTATCCCCATAGCATCCCCATGGCAACCCCATGGCATCCCCATAGCATCCCCATGGCATCCCCATAGCAACCCCATAGCATCCCCATAGCAACCCCATAGCATCCCCATAGCATCCCCATAGCAACCCCATAGCATCCCCATGGCAACCCCATAGCATCCCCATGGCATCCCCATAGCATCCCCATGGCATCCCCATGGCAACCCCATGGCATCCCCATAGCAACCCCATAGCATCCCCATAGCATCCCCATAGCAACCCCATAGCATCCCCATAGCAACCCCATAGCATCCCCATGGCATCCCCATAGCAATCCCATGGCAACCACATGGCATCCCCATAGCAACCCCATGGCATCCCCATAGCAACCCCATGGCAACCACATGGCATCCCCATAGCAACCCCATGGCATCCCCATAACAACCCCATGGCAACCACATGGCATCCCCATAGCAACCCCATAGCATCCCCATAGCATCCCCATGGCATCCCCATAGCAACCCCATAGCATCCCCATAGCAACCCCATAGCATCCCCATACCATCCCCATGGCAACCCCATGGCAACCCCATAGCATCCCCATGGCATCCCCATACCATCCCCATGGCAACCCCATAGCAACCCCATGGCACCTCTATGGCACCTCAATGGGACCTTTATGGTACCCCCATAGCACTCTCATAGCACCCCACATGACCCTAACCCCCAGTGTCTATATACACCCCATCGATGTCACCCCATCAATGTCACCCCCCAGTGTCTATATACACCCTATCGACGTCACCCCATCAATGTCACCCCCCAGTGTCTATATACACCCCATGGATGTCACCCCATCGATGTCACGCCGCAGTGTCTATATACACCCCATCGATGTCACCCCATCAATGTCACCCCGCAGTGTCTATATACACCCTATCGATGTCACCCCATCGATGTCACCCTGCAGTGTCTATATACACCCCATGGATGTCACCCCATCGATGTCACCCCGCAGTGTCTATATACACCCCAGGGATGTCACCCCATCGATGTCACCCCCCAGTGTCTATATACACCCTATCGATGTCACCCCATCAATGTCACCCCGCAGTGTCTATATACACCCTATCGACGTCACCCCATCGATGTCACCCTGCAGTGTCTATATACACCCCATGGATGTCACCCCATCGATGTCACCCCGCAGTGTCTATATACACCCTATCGACGTCACCCCATCGATGTCACCCTGCAGTGTCTATATACACCCCATCGATGTCACCCCATCAATGTCACCCCGCAGTGTCTATATACACCCTATCGATGTCACCCCATCGATGTCACCCTGCAGTGTCTATATACACCCCATGGATGTCACCCCATCGATGTCACCCCGCAGTGTCTATATACACCCCATGGATGTCACCCCATCGATGTCACCCCGCAGTGTCTATATACACCCCATGGATGTCACCCCATCGATGTCACCCCCCAGTGTCTATATACACCCCATGGATGTCACCCCATCGATGTCACCCCCCAGTGTCTATATACACCCCATGGATGTCACCCCATCGATGTCACCCCCCAGTGTCTATATACACCCCATGGATGTCACCCCATCGATGTCACCCCGCAGTGTCTATATACACCCCATGGATGTCACCCCATCGATGTCACCCCCCAGTGTCTATATACACCCCATGGATGTCACCCCATCGATGTCACCCCCCAGTGTCTATATACACCCCATGGATGTCACCCCATCGATGTCACCCCCCAGTGTCTATATACACCCCATGGATGTCACCCCATCGATGTCACCCCGCAGTGTCTATATACACCCCATGGATGTCACCCCATCGATGTCACCCCGCAGTGTCTATATACACCCCATCGATGTCACCCCATCGATGTCACCCCGCAGTGTCTATATACACCCCATGGATGTCACCCCATCGATGTCACCCTGCAGTGTCTATATACACCCCATGGTTGTCACCCCATCGATGTCACCCCGCAGTGTCTATATACACCCCATCGATGTCACCCCATCGATGTCACCCCGCAGTGTCTATATACACCCCATGGATGTCACCCCATCGATGTCACCCCCCAGTGTCTATATACACCCCATGGATGTCACCCCATCGATGTCACCCCCCAGTGTCTATATACACCCCATGGATGTCACCCCATCGATGTCACCCCCCAGTGTCTATATACACCCCATGGATGTCACCCCATCGATGTCACCCCGCAGTGTCTATATACACCCCATGGATGTCACCCCATCGATGTCACCCCGCAGTGTCTATATACACCCCATGGATGTCACCCCATCGATGTCACCCCGCAGTGTCTATATACACCCCATGGATGTCACCCCATCGATGTCACCCCGCAGTGTCTATATACACCCCATGGATGTCACCCCATCGATGTCACCCCGCAGTGTCTCCATACACCCCCTCGCTGTCCCCCCTCGCTGTGCCCCCGCAGTGCCCACGGAGCCAGGGCCGTGCCGCGGCGCCGCCGCGCGCTCACCGGGGGTGCGGCTGCCCGGCACCTTCATGTAGAGCTGCACGGTGTTCATGCCCAGGATGGTGTGGCCCACGTGGCTCAGCATGTTCCCCGTGGAGGACACGCGCATGAAGGCCGGCAGCTTCAGCAGCTCCTGCAGCTGCGGCTTCCACCTGCAGGGCCGGCGGGGCACCCATGGGATACGGCACCCATGGGATACGGCACCCATGGGATACGGCACCCATGGGACACAGCACCCATGGGATACAGCACCCATGGGATACGGCACCCATGGGATACGGCACCCATGGGATACGGCACCCATGGGATACGGCACCCATGGGACACGGCACCCATGGGATACGGCACCAATGGGACACGGCACCCATGGGATACGGCACCCATGGGATACGGCACCCATGGGACACGGCACCCATGGGATACGGCACCCATGGGACACGGCACCCATGGGACACGGCACCCATGGGATACGGCACCCATGGGATACGGCACCCATGGGATACGGCACCCATGGGATACGGCACCCATGGGATACGGCACCCATGGGATACGGCACCCATGGGACACGGCACCCATGGGATACGGCACCCATGGGATACGGCACCCATGGGATACGGCACCCATGGGACACGGCACCCATGGGATACGGCACCCATGGGATACGGCACCCATGGGATACAGCACCCATGGGATACGGCACCCATGGGATACAGCACCCATGGGATACGGCACCCATGGGATACGGCACCCATGGGATACGGCACCCATGGGATACGGCACCCATGGGATACGGCACCCATGGGATACGGCACCCATGGGACACGGCACCCATGGGACACGGCACCCATGGGATACGGCACCCATGGGATACGGCACCCATGGGACACGGCACCCATGGGATACGGCACCCATGGGATACGGCACCCATGGGACACGGCACCCATGGGATACGGCACCCATGGGATACGGCACCCATGGGACACGGCACCCATGGGATACGGCACCCATGGGACACGGCACCCATGGGATACAGCACCCATGGGATACGGCACCCATGGGACACGGCACCCATGGGACACGGCACCCATGGGATACAGCACCCATGGGATACGGCACCCATGGGACACGGCACCCATGGGATACGGCACCCATGGGATACGGCACCCATGGGATACGGCACCCATGGGATACGGCACCCATGGGATACAGCACCCATGGGATACGGCACCCATGGGATACGGCACCCATGGGATACAGCACCCATGGGACACAGCACCCATGGGACATGGCACCCATGGGACACAGCACCCAATGGAGGTGGCACCCAATGGAGGTGGCACCCAATGGAGGTGGCACCCAATGGAGGTGGAGCCCAATGGAGGTAGCACCCAATGGAGGTGGCACCCATGGGACATGGCACCCAATGGAGGTGGAACCCATTGGAAGTGGTATCCATGGGACATGGCAACCATGGAACACAGCACCCATGGGACACGGCACCCAATGGAGGTGGCACCCATTGCTGAGTTGTCCATGAACCACGTTATACATGGGATGTGTCACCCATTGGATATGTCACCCATGGGTGACAAGTCTCCCATCACCCATAGGTGCCCCCCATCACCCATAGGTTCCCCATCACCCATGGGTGCCCCCATCACCCATAGGTTCCCCATCACCCATGGGTGCCCCCATCACCCATAGGTTCCCCATCACCCATAGGTTCCCCATCACCCATGGGTGCCCCCATCACCCATAGGTTCCCCATCACCCATAGGTGCCCCCATCACCCATAGGTGCCCCCATCACCCATAGGTTCCCCATCACCCATAGGTTCCCCCATCACCCATAGGTGCCCCCATCACCCATAGGTTCCCCATCACCCATGGGTGCCCCCATCACCCATAGGTTCCCCATCACCCATGGGTGCCCCCATCACCCATAGGTGCCCCCATCACCCATAGGTGCCCCCATCACCCATAGGTTCCCCATCACCCATAGGTTCCCCATCACCCATGGGTGCCCCCATCACCCATAGGTTCCCCATCACCCATAGGTTCCCCATCACCCATGGGTGCCCCCATCACCCATAGGTGCCCCCATCACCCATAGGTTCCCCATCACCCATAGGTGCCCCCATCACCCATAGGTTCCCCATCACCCATAGGTGCCCCCATCACCCATAGGTTCCCCATCACCCATGGGTGCCCCCATCACCCATAGGTTCCCCATCACCCATAGGTTCCCCATCACCCATAGGTGCCCCCATCACCCATAGGTTCCCCATCACCCATGGGTGCCCCCCCTCACCTCTTGGCATCCGAGAGGTCGATGTTGGTCCCAAACTTGATGATCTGGTGGGATTTCTGGTCGGGGTTGCTGGGGGGGGCACACGGGGACACCCATGGGTGCTGTGGGGTCCCCAGGGTGTCCCCCCCCGCCCCATAGCGTCCCCATAGGGGGTGGCCCTACCTGGGGGGGGTCTCGGTGGTGCTGTCGGGCTCCTCGGCCTCCTCATCCTCACTGTCCTTGTCCTCCTGGGGGGAAGGCACCATGGCCCCACGGACCCACACAGGCACCCAGTGCCCCCCAGTGCCCCCCAGTGCCCCCCATTGCCCCCCATTGCCCCCCAGTGCCCCCCATTGCCCCCCATTGCCCCCCAGTGCCCCCCAGTGCCCCCCAGTGCCCCTCATTGCCCCCCAGTGCCCCCCAGTGCCCCCCATTGCCCCCCAGTGCCCCCCAGTGCCTCCCATTGCCCCTCATTGCCCCCCAGTGCCCCCCAGTGCCCCCCAGTGCCCCCCAGTGCCCCTCATTGCCCCCCATTGCCCCTCATTGCCCCCCATTGCCCCCCAGTGCCCCCCATTGCCCCCCAGTGCCTCCCATTGCCCCCCATTGCCCCTCATTGCCCCCCATTGCCCCCCATTGCCCCCCAGTGCCCCCCAGTGCCCCCCATTGCCCCCCAGTGCCCCCATTGCCCCCCAGTGCCCCCCAGTGCCCCCCATTGCCCCCCAGTGCCCCCCAGTGCCTCCCATTGCCCCCCATTGCCCCCCATTGCCCCCCATTGCCCCTCATTGCCCCCCATTGCCCCCCAGTGCCCCCCAGTGCCCCCCATTGCCCCCCAGTGCCTCCCATTGCCCCCATTGCCCCCATTGCCCCATTACCCCCATTACCCCCATTGCCCCCATTGCCCCCATTGCCCCCATTACCCCCATTGCCCCCATTGCCCCCATTGCCCCATTACCCCCATTACCCCCATTGCCCCCATTGCCCCCATTGCCCCATTACCCCCATTACCCCCATTACCCCCATTGCCCCCATTGCCCCCATTGTCCCCATTACCCCCCTTACCCCCCTTACCCCCATTACTCCCCTTACCCCCATTCCCCCCTTTCCCCCCCGTCCCCCCTGACCTGCAGGGCCTCCTGGAAGGACGAGGCCTGGTACTGGGCGTACTTGGCGATGGTGGTGTGGGAGCGGCTGCTGGCGCAGGGCCACACTTGGCGCGTGCCCGAGAGGTCCCAGTTCTGGTCCGAGGGCTGCTGGACCTGGGTGCGCACCTCCACGGCGTGCTCGCCGCTGGCCTGCACCAGGGTCTTGGTGCTGAACAGCCCCAGGTCTGCGGGGAACGGGGGGAAGGCTCAGCGGGGCACCCATGGGTGCTGGGTAACGGGGGTGGAGGTGGGTGATGGAGATGGGGATGGGTGATGGAGAGGGAGATGGGTGATGGAGATGGAGATGGGTGATGGAGATGGAGATGGGTGATGGAGATGGAGATGGGTGATGGAGATGGAGGTGGGTGATGGAGAGGGAGATGGGTGATGGAGATGGAGGTGGGTGATGGAGAGGGAGATGGGTGATGGAGATGGAGGTGGGTGATGGAGATGGAGATGGGTGATGGAGATGGAGGTGGGTGATGGAGATGGAGATGGGTGATGGAGATGGAGATGGGTGATGGAGAGGGAGATGGGTGATGGAGATGGAGGTGGGTGATGGAGATGGAGATGGGTGATGGAGATGGAGATGGGTGATGGAGAGGGAGATGGGTGATGGCGATGGAGATGGGTGATGGAGATGGAGATGGGTGATGGAGATGGAGGTGGGTGATGGAGATGGAGATGGGTGATGGAGATGGAGATGGGTGATGGAGATGGAGATGGGTGATGGAGATGGAGATGGGTGATGGAGATGGAGATGGGTGATGGAGAGGGAGATGGGTGATGGCGATGGAGATGGGTGATGGAGATGGAGATGGGTGATGGAGATGGAGGTGGGTGATGGAGATGGAGATGGGTGATGGAGATGGAGATGGGTGATGGAGAGGGAGATGGGTGATGGCGATGGAGATGGGTGATGGAGATGGAGATGGGTGATGGAGATGGAGGTGGGTGATGGAGATGGAGATGGGTGATGGAGAGGGAGATGGGTGATGGAGATGGAGATGGGTGATGGAGAGGGAGATGGGTGATGGCGATGGAGATGGGTGATGGAGATGGAGATGGGTGATGGAGATGGAGGTGGGTGATGGAGATGGAGATGGGTGATGGAGATGGAGATGGGTGATGGAGATGGAGATGGGTGATGGAGATGGAGATGGGTGATGGAGATGGAGATGGGTGATGGAGATGGAGATGGGTGATGGAGAGGGAGATGGGTGATGGCGATGGAGATGGGTGATGGAGATGGAGATGGGTGATGGAGATGGAGATGGGTGATGGAGATGGAGATGGGTGATGGAGATGGAGGTGGGTGATGGAGATGGAGATGGGTGATGGAGATGGAGATGGGTGATGGAGATGGAGGTGGGTGATGGAGATGGAGATGGGTGATGGAGATGGAGATGGGTGATGGAGATGGAGATGGGTGATGGAGATGGAGATGGGTGATGGAGATGGAGATGGGTGATGGAGATGGAGATGGGTGATGGAGAGGGAGATGGGTGATGGCGATGGAGATGGGTGATGGAGATGGAGATGGGTGATGGAGATGGAGGTGGGTGATGGAGATGGAGATGGGTGATGGAGATGGAGATGGGTGATGGAGAGGGAGATGGGTGATGGCGATGGAGATGGGTGATGGAGATGGAGATGGGTGATGGAGATGGAGGTGGGTGATGGAGATGGAGATGGGTGATGGAGAGGGAGATGGGTGATGGAGATGGAGATGGGTGATGGAGAGGGAGATGGGTGATGGGAGGAGATACGATGGAGATGGGTGATGGAGATGGAGATGGGTGATGGAGATGGAGATGGGTGATGGAGATGGAGATGGGTGATGGAGATGGAGATGGGTGATGGAGATGGAGATGGGTGATGGAGATGGAGATGGGTGAGGAGATGGAGATGGGTGATGGAGATGGAGATGGGTGATGGAGATGGAGATGGGTGATGGAGATGGAGATGGGTGATGGAGATGGAGATGGGTGATGGAGATGGAGATGGGTGATGGAGATGGAGATGGGTGATGGAGATGGAGGTGGGTGATGGAGATGGAGATGGGTGATGGAGATGGGTGAGGAGATGGAGATGGGTGATGGAGATGGGAGATGGGTGATGGAGAGGGAATGGGTGATGGCGATGGAGATGGGTGACGGAGATGGAGGTGGGTGACGGAGATGGAGATGGGTGATGGAGATGGAGATGGGTGATGGAGATGGAGATGGGTGATGGAGATGGAGGTGGGTGATGGAGATGGAGATGGGTGATGGAGATGGAGATGGGTGATGGAGAGGGAGATGGGTGATGGAGATGGAGATGGGTGATGAAGCTGGAGATGGGTGATGGCGATGGAGATGGGTGATGGAGATGGAGATGGGTGATGGGAGATGGAGATGGGTGATGGAGATGGAGATGGGTGATGGAGATGGAGATGGGTGATGGAGATGGAGGTGGGTGATGGAGATGGAGGTGGGTGATGGAGATGGAGGTGGGTGATGGAGATGGAGATGGGTGATGGAGATGGAGATGGGTGATGGAGATGGAGGTGGTGATGGAGATGGAGGTGGGTGATGGAGATGGAGGTGGGTGATGGAGATGGAGGATGGGTGATGGAGATGGAGGTGGGTGATGGAGATGGAGGTGGGTGATGAGTGGAGGTGGGTGATGGAGATGGAGGTGGGTGATGGAGATGGAGATGGGTGATGGAGATGGAGGTGGGTGATGGAGATGGGGAAGGGTGATGGAGATGGGGATGGGTGATGGAGATGGGGATGGGATGCTGGAGATGGAGGTGGGTGATGGAGATGGAGATGGGAGATGGAGGTGGGTGATGGAGATGGAGGTGGGTGATGGAGATGGGTGATGGAGATGGAGGTGGGTGATGGAGATGGAGGTGGGTGATGGAGATGGAGGTGGGTGATGGAGATGGGGATGGGTGATGGAGATGGGGATGGGTGATGGAGATGGGGATGGGTGATGGAGATGGAGGTGGGTGATGGAGATGGAGATGGGTGATGGAGATGGAGGTGGGTGATGGAGATGGAGGTGGGTGATGGAGATGGGGATGGGTGATGGAGATGGGGATGGGTGATGGAGATGGAGGATGGGTGATGGAGATGGAGCTGGAGGATGGGTGATGGGATGGAGATGGGTGATGGAGATGGAGGTGGGTGATGGAGATGGAGGTGGGTGATGGAGATGGAGGTGGGTGATGGAGATGGAGGTGGGTGGTGGAGATGGCGATGGGTGATGGAGATGGAGATGGGTGATGAGATGGAGATGGGTGATGGAGATGGAGATGGGTGATGGAGATGGAGATGGGTGATGGAGATGGAGGTGGGTGATGGAGATGGAGATGGGTGATGGAGATGGAGGTGGGTGATGGGAGATGGAGATGGGTGATGGAGATGGGGGATGGGTGATGGAGATGGAGATGGGTGCTGGAGATGGAGATGGGTGATGGAGATGGAGGTGGGTGATGGAGATGGAGAGGGTGATGGAGATGGAGATGGGTGATGGAGATGGAGGTGGGTGGTGGAGATGGCGATGGGTGCTGGAGATGGGAGGCTGGGTGATGGAGATGGAGATGGGTGATGGAGATGGAGATGGGTGATGGAGATGGAGATGGGTGATGGAGATGGAGGTGGGTGATGGAGATGGAGATGGGTGATGGAGATGGAGGTGGGTGATGGAGATGGAGATGGGTGATGGAGATGGGGATGGGTGATGGAGATGGAGATGGGTGATGGAGATGGGTGATGGAGATGGAGATGGGTGATGGAGATGGGTGATGGAGATGGAGGTGGGTGATGGAGATGGGTGATGGAGATGGAGATGGGTGATGGAGATGGGTGATGGAGATGGAGGTGGGTGAGGAGGTGGGTGATGGAGATGGAGGTGGGTGATGGAGATGGAGGTGGGTGATGGAGATGGCGATGGATGATGGAGATGGAGATGGGTGATGGAGATGGAGATGGGTGATGGAGATGGAGGTGGGTGATGGAGATGGAGATGGGTGATGGAGATGGAGATGGGTGATGGAGATGGAGATGGGTGATGGAGATGGGTGATGGAGATGGAGGTGGGTGATGGAGATGGGTGATGGAGATGGAGATGGGTGATGGAGATGGGTGATGGAGATGGAGGTGGGTGATGGAGGTGGGTGATGGAGATGGAGATGGGTGATGGAGATGGAGGTGGGTGATGGAGATGGCGATGGATGATGGAGATGGAGATGGGTGATGGAGATGGAGATGGGTGATGGAGATGGAGGTGGGTGATGGAGATGGAGATGGGTGATGGAGATGGAGATGGGTGATGGAGATGGAGGTGGGTGATGGCGATGGAGATGGGTGATGGAGATGGAGGTGGGTGATGGAGATGGAGGTGGGGATGGGTGATGGAGATGGAGATGGGTGATGGAGATGGAGATGGGTGATGGAGAGGGAGGTGGGTGATGGAGATGGAGATGGGTGATGGAGATGGGGATGGGTGATGGAGATGGAGATGGGTGATGGAGATGGAGATGGGTGATGGAGAGGGAGGTGGGTGATGGAGATGGAGGTGGGTGATGGAGATGGAGATGGGTGATGGAGATGGGTGATGGAGATGGAGATGGGTGATGGAGATGGAGATGGGTGATGGAGATGGAGATGGGTGATGGAGATGGAGGTGGGTGATGGGGATGGAGGTGGGTGATGGAGATGGAGGTGGGTGATGGAGATGGAGGTGGGTGATGGAGATGGAGGTGGGTGATGGAGATGGAGGTGGGTGATGGAGATGGAGGTGGGTGATGGAGATGGAGATGGGTGATGGAGATGGAGGATGGGTGATGGAGATGGGAGATGGGTGATGGAGATGGAGATGGGTGATGGAGATGGAGGTGGGTGATGGAGATGGAGATGGGTGATGGAGATGGAGGTGGGTGATGGAGATGGGTGATGGAGATGGAGGTGGGTGATGGAGATGGAGATGGGTGATGGAGATGGAGGTGGGTGATGGAGATGGAGGGGTGATGGAGATGGAGGTGGGTGATGGAGATGGAGATGGGTGATGGAGATGGAGGTGGGTGATGGAGATGGAGATGGGTGATGGAGATGGAGGTGGGTGATGGAGATGGGTGATGGAGATGGAGGTGGGTGATGGAGATGGAGATGGGTGATGGAGATGGAGGTGGGTGATGGAGATGGAGATGGGTGATGGAGATGGAGGTGGGTGATGGAGATGGAGATGGGTGATGGAGATGGAGGTGGGTGATGGGGATGGGTGATGGAGATGGAGATGGGTGATGGAGATGGAGGATGGGTGATGGAGATGGAGGTGGGTGATGGAGATGGAGGTGGGTGATGGAGATGGGTGATGGGTGATGGAGATGGGTGATGGAGATGGAGATGGGTGATGGAGGTGGGTGATGGGGATGGAGATGGGTGATGGAGATGGAGATGGGTGATGGGAGGATGGGTGATGGGTGATGGAGATGGGTGATGGAGATGGAGATGGGTGATGGAGATGGAGGTGGGTGATGGAGATGGAGATGGGTGATGGAGATGGAGGTGGGTGATGGAGATGGAGATGGGTGATGGAGATGGGGATGGGTGATGGAGATGGAGATGGGTGATGGAGATGGAGATGGGTGATGGAGATGGAGGTGGGTGATGGAGATGGAGATGGGTGATGGAGATGGAGATGGGTGATGGAGATGGAGGTGGGTGGTGGAGATGGCGATGGGTGATGGAGATGGAGATGGGTGATGGAGATGGAGATGGGTGATGGAGATGGAGATGGGTGATGGAGATGGAGATGGGTGATGGAGATGGAGGTGGGTGATGGAGATGGAGATGGGTGATGGAGATGGAGTGGGTGATGGAGATGGAGATGGGTGATGGAGATGGGATGGGTGATGGAGATGGAGATGGGTGATGGAGATGGGTGATGGAGATGGAGATGGGTGATGGAGATGGGTGATGGAGATGGAGGTGGGTGATGGAGATGGGTGATGGAGATGGAGATGGGTGATGGAGATGGGTGATGGAGATGGAGGTGGGTGATGGAGGTGGGTGATGGAGATGGAGGTGGGTGATGGAGATGGAGGTGGGTGATGGAGATGGCGATGGATGATGGAGATGGAGATGGGTGATGGAGATGGAGATGGGTGATGGAGATGGAGGTGGGTGATGGAGATGGAGATGGGTGATGGAGATGGAGATGGGTGATGGAGATGGAGATGGGTGATGGAGATGGGTGATGGAGATGGAGGTGGGGTGATGGAGATGGGTGATGGAGATGGAGATGGGTGATGGAGATGGGTGATGGAGATGGAGGTGGGTGATGGAGGTGGGTGATGGAGATGGAGATGGGTGATGGAGATGGAGGTGGGTGATGGAGATGGCGATGGGATGATGGAGATGGAGATGGGTGAGGGAGATGGAGATGGGTGATGGAGATGGAGGTGGGTGATGGAGATGGAGATGGGTGATGGAGATGGAGATGGGTGATGGAGATGGAGGTGGGTGATGGCGATGGAGATGGGTGATGGGATGGAGGTGGGTGATGGAGATGGAGGTGGGGATGGGGTGATGGAGATGGAGATGGGTGATGGAGATGGAGATGGGTGATGGAGAGGGAGGTGGGTGATGGAGAGGGAGATGGGTGATGGAGAGGGGATGGGGGGAGATGGAGATGGGTGATGGAGATGGAGATGGGTGATGGAGAGGGAGGTGGGTGATGGAGAGGGAGAGGGGGGGATGGAGATGGGGAGGGGGATGGAGATGGGTGATGGAGATGGAGAGGTGGGGGATGGAGATGGAGATGGGTGAGGGAGATGGAGGGGGGTGGTGGGATGGAGGTGGGGGAGGGGATGGAGGTGGGTGATGGAGAGGGAGTGGGGGGATGGGAGGAGGGGGGGGATGGAGAGGGAGGTGGGGGGGGGGGGGTGGAGAGGGTGGATGGGGGTATGGAGATGGGAGGGGGTGGGAGGGAGTGGGGAGGGGGG
>NW_027664191.1:0-52000 GCF_963264785.1 Psittacula echo
AGCAGAGGCCAACCGTTCGTGTTCTTCTCCCTGGGATGCTGGGCAGCTCAGCACGGGTGCCAAAGAGGTTCCATTGTAATGGACTTTGAGTTTGGAAATCGAGGAGCGACAGCAATACGGATGGCACCGTTGCAAATCTGACTTTCTGCAGAAGAGGCACAGCTCAAGTTTTTTGCCCTGGCTCTTCGGCTGTGGGAGCAGAGGCCAACCGTTCGTGCTCTACTCCCTGGGATGCTGGGCAGCCCAGCACGGATGCCAAAGAGATTCCATTGTAATGGACTTTGAGTTGGGAAATGGAGGAGCGACAGCAAAGCGGATGGCACCGTTGCAAAGCTGACTTTCTGCAGAAGAGGCACAACTCAAGTTTTTTGCCCTGGCTCATCGGTTGTGGGAGCAGAGGCCAACCGTCCGTGCTCTACTGCCTGGGATGCTGGGCAGCCGAGCACGGGTGCCACAGAGGTTCCATTGTAATGGACTTTGAGTTGGGAAATCGAGGAACCTCAGCAGTGCGGATGGCACCGTTGCAAAGCTGACTTTCTGCAGAAGAGGCACAGCTCAAGTTTTTTGCCCTGGCTCATCGGCTGTGGGAGCAGAGGCTAACCGTTCGTGCTCTACTGCCTGGGATTCTGGGCAGCCGAGCACGGGTGCCAGAGAGGTTCCATTGTAATGGACTTTGAGTTGAGAAATCGAGGAACCTCAGAAATGCAGATGGCACAGTTGCAAAGCTGACTTTCTGCAGAAGAGGCACAGCTCAAGTTTTTTGCCCTGGCTCTTCAGCTGTGGGAGCAGAGGCCAACCATTCGTGCTCTACTCCCTGGGATGCTGGGCAGAAGAGCACGGGTGCCACAGAGGTTCCATTGTAATGGACTTTGAGTTGGGAAATCGAGGAGCGACAGCAATAGGGATGGCACCGTTGCAAAGCTGACTTTCTGCAGAAGAGGCACAGCTCAAGTTTTTTGCCCTGGCTCTTCGGCTGTGGGAGCAGAGGCTAACCGTTCGTGCTCTACTCCCTGGGATGCTGGGCAGCCCAGCACGGGTGCCACAGAGGTTCCATTGTAATGGACTTTGAGTTGGGAAATCGAGGATCCTCAGCAATGCGGATGGCACAGTTGCAAAGCTGACTTTCTGCAGAAGAGGCACAACTCAATTTTTTTACCCTGGCTCATCGGCTGTGGGAGCAGAGGCCAACCGTTCGTGCTCTACTCCCTGGGATGCTGGGCATTCGAGCACGGGTGCCAAAGAGGTTCCATTGTAATGGACTTTGAGTTGGGAAATCGAGGGGCGACAGCAAAGCGGATGGCACCGTTGCAAAGCTGACTTTCTGCAGAAGAGGCACAGCTCAAGTTTTTTGCCCTGGCTCTTCGGCTGTGGGAGCAGAGGCCAACCGTTCGTGCTCTACTCCCTGGGATGCTGGGCAGCCGAGCACGGATGCCAAAGAGATTCCATTGTAATGGACTTTGAGTTGGGAAATCGAGGAGCGACAGCAATACGGATGGCACCGTTGCAAAGGTAACTTTCTGCAGAAGAGGCACAACTCAATTTTTTTGCCCTGGCTCTTCGGCTGTGGGAGCAGAGGCCAACCGTTCGTGCTCTACTCCCTGGGATGGTGGGCAGCCCAGCACGGGTGCCACAGAGGTTCCATTGTAATGGACTTTGAGTTGGGAAATCGAGGAGCGACAGCAATAGGGATGGCACCGTTGCAAAGCTGACTTTCTGCAGAAGAGGCACAGCTCAATTTTTTTACCCTGGCTCTTCGGCTGTGGGAGCAGAGGCCAACCGTTCGTGCTCTACTCCCTGGGATGCTGGGCAGCCGAGCACGGGTGCCAAAGAGGTTCCATTGTAATGGACTTTGAGTTGGGAAATCGAGGATCCTCAGCAATGCGGATGGCACCGTTGCAAAGCTGACTTTCTGCAGAAGAGGCACAACTCAAGTTTTTTGCCCTGGCTCATCGGTTGTGGGAGCAGAGGCCAACCGTCCGTGCTCTACTGCCTGGGATGCTGGGCAGCCCAGCACGGGTGCCACAGAGGTTCCATTGTAATGGACTTTGAGTTGGGAAATCGAGGAACCTCAGCAGTGCGGATGGCACCGTTGCAAAGCTGACTTTCTGCAGAAGAGGCACAGCTCAAGTTTTTTGCCCTGGCTCATCGGCTGTGGGAGCAGAGGCTAACCGTTCGTGCTCTACTCCCTGGGATTCTGGGCAGCCGAGCACGGGTGCCAGAGAGTTTCCATTGTAATGGACTTTGAGTTGAGAAATCGAGGAACCTCAGCAATGCAGATGGCACAGTTGCAAAGCTGACTTTCTGCAGAAGAGGCACAGCTCAAGTTTTTTGCCCTGGCTCTTCGGCTGTGAGAGCAGAGGCCAACCATTCGTGCTCTACTCCCTGGGATGCTGGGCATTCGAGCACGGGTGCCACAGAGTTTCCATTGTAATGGACTTTGAGTTGGGAAATCGAGGAGCGACAGCAAAGCGGATGGCACCGTTGCAAAGCTGACTTTCTGCAGAAGAGGCACAGCTCCAGTTTTTTGCCCTGGCTCTTCGGCTGTGGGAGCAGAGGCTAACCGTTCGTGCTCTACTCCCTGGGATGCTGGGCAGAAGAGCACGGGTGCCACAGAGGTTCCATTGTAATGGACTTTGAGTTGGGAAATCGAGGATCCTCAGCAATGCGGATGGCACAGTTGCAAAGCTGACTTTCTGCAGAAGAGGCACAACTCAATTTTTTTACCCTGGCTCATCGGCTGTGGGAGCAGAGGCCAACCGTTCGTGCTCTACTCCCTGGGATGCTGGGCATTCGAGCACGGGTGCCACAGAGTTTCCATTGTAATGGACTTTGAGTTGGGAAATCGAGGAGCGACAGCAAAGCGGATGGCACCGTTGCAAAGCTGACTTTCTGCAGAAGAGGCACAGCTCAAGCTTCTTGCCCTGGCTCTTCAGCTGTGGGAGCAGAGGCCAAGCGTTCGTGCTCTACTGCCTGGGATGCTGGGCAGCCCAGCACGGGTGCCAAAGAGGTTCCATTGTAATGGACTTTGAGTTGGGAAATCGAGGAGCGACAGCAAAGCGGATGGCACCGTTGCAAAGCTGACTTTCTGCAGAAGAGGCACAGCTCAAGTTTTTTGCCCTGGCTCATCGGCTGTGGGAGCAGAGGCTAACCGTTCGTGCTCTACTGCCTGGGATTCTGGGCAGCCGAGCACGGGTGCCAGAGAGGTTCCATTGTAATGGACTTTGAGTTGAGAAATCGAGGAACCTCAGAAATGCAGATGGCACAGTTGCAAAGCTGACTTTCTGCAGAAGAGGCACAGCTCAAGTTTTTTGCCCTGGCTCTTCAGCTGTGGGAGCAGAGGCCAACCATTCGTGCTCTACTCCCTGGGATGCTGGGCAGAAGAGCACGGGTGCCACAGAGGTTCCATTGTAATGGACTTTGAGTTGGGAAATCGAGGAGCGACAGCAATAGGGATGGCACCGTTGCAAAGCTGACTTTCTGCAGAAGAGGCACAGCTCAAGTTTTTTGCCCTGGCTCATCGGCTGTGGGAGCAGAGGCTAACCGTTCGTGCTCTACTCCCTGGGATGCTGGGCAATCGAGCACGGGTGCCAGAGAGGTTCCATTGTAATGGACTTTGAGTTGGGAAATCGAGGAGCGACAGCAAAGCGGATGGCAACGTTGCAAAGCTGACTTTCTGCAGAAGAGGCACAGCTCAAGTTTTTTGCCCTGGCTCTTCGGCTGTGGGAGCAGAGGCTAACCGTTCGTGCTCTACTCCCTGGGATGCTGGGCAGCCCAGCGCGGGTGCCACAGAGGTTCCATTGTAATGGACTTTGAGTTGGGAAATCGAGGATCCTCAGCAATGCGGATGGCACAGTTGCAAAGCTGACTTTCTGCAGAAGAGGCACAACTCAATTTTTTTACCCTGGCTCATCGGCTGTGGGAGCAGAGGCCAACCGTTCGTGCTCTACTCCCTGGGATGCTGGGCATTCGAGCACGGGTGCCAAAGAGGTTCCATTGTAATGGACTTTGAGTTGGGAAATCGAGGGGCGACAGCAAAGCGGATGGCACCGTTGCAAAGCTGACTTTCTGCAGAAGAGGCACAGCTCAAGCTTCTTGCCCTGGCTCTTCAGCTGTGGGAGCAGAGGCCAAGCGTTCGTGCTCTACTCCCTGGGATGCTGGGCAGCCCAGCACGGGTGCCAAAGAGGTTCCATTGTAATGGACTTTGAGTTGGGAAATCGAGGAGCGACAGCAAAGCGGATGGCACCGTTGCAAAGCTGACTTTCTGCAGAAGAGGCACAGCTCAAGTTTTTTGCCCTGGCTCTTCGGCTGTGGGAGCAGAGGCCAACCGTTCGTGCTCTACTCCCTGGGACGCTGGGCAGCCCAGCATGGGTGCCAAAGAGGTTCCATTGTAATGGACTTTGAGTTGGGAAATCGAGGAACCTCAGCAATGCGGATGGCACCGTTGCAAAGCTGACTTTCTGCAGAAGAGGCACAGCTCAAGTTTTTTGCCCTGGCTCTTCGGCTGTGGGAGCAGAGGCCAACCGTTCGTGTTCTTCTCCCTGGGATGCTGGGCAGCTCAGCACGGGTGCCAAAGAGGTTCCATTGTAATGGACTTTGAGTTTGGAAATCGAGGAGCGACAGCAATACGGATGGCACCGTTGCAAATCTGACTTTCTGCAGAAGAGGCACAGCTCAAGTTTTTTGCCCTGGCTCATCGGCTGTGGGAGCAGAGGCCAACCGTTCGTGCTCTACTACCTGGGATGCTGGGCAGCCCAGCACGGATGCCAAAGAGATTCCATTGTAATGGACTTTGAGTTGGGAAATCGAGGAGCGACAGCAAAGCGGATGGCACCGTTGCAAAACTGACTTTCTGCAGAAGAGGCACAACTCAAGTTTTTTGCCCTGGCTCATCGGTTGTGGGAGCAGAGGCCAACCGTCCGTGCTCTACTCCCTGGGATGCTGGGCAGCCCAGCATGGGTGCCACAGAGGTTCCATTGTAATGGACTTTGAGTTGGGAAATCGAGGAACCTCAGCAGTGCGGATGGCACCGTTGCAAAGCTGACTTTCTGCAGAAGAGGCACAGCTCAAGTTTTTTGCCCTGGCTCATCGGCTGTGGGAGCAGAGGCCAACCGTTCGTGCTCTACTCCCTGGGATTCTGGGCAGCCGAGCACGGGTTCCAGAGAGGTTCCATTGTAATGGACTTTGAGTTGAGAAATCGAGGAACCTCAGCAATGCAGAAGGCACCGTTGCAAAGCTGACCTTCTGCAGAAGAGGCACAGCTCAAGTTTTTTGCCCTGGCTCTTCGGCTGTGGGAGCAGAGGCCAACCATTCGTGCTCTACTCCCTGGGATGCTGGGCAGAAGAGCACGGGTGCCACAGAGGTTCCATTGTAATGGACTTTGAGTTACGAAATCGAGGAGCGACAGCAATGCGGATGGCACCGTTGCAAAGGTGACTTTCTGCAGAAGAGGCACAGGTCCAGTTTTTTGCCCTGGCTCTTCGGCTGTGGGAGCAGAGGCTAACCGTTCGTGCTCTACTCCCTGGGATGCTGGGCAATCGAGCACGGGTGCAAGAGAGGTTCCATTGTAATGGACTTTGAGTTGGGAAATCGAGGAGCGACAGCAAAGCGGATGGCACCGTTGCAAAGCTGACTTTCTGCAGAAGAGGCACAGCTCAAGTTTTTTGCCCTGGCTCTTCGGCTGTGGGAGCAGAGGCTAACCGTTCGTGCTCTACTCCCTGGGATGCTGGGCAGCCCAGCACGGGTGCCACAGAGGTTCCATTGTAATGGACTTTGAGTTGGGAAATCGAGGATCCTCAGCAATGCGGATGGCACAGTTGCAAAGCTGACTTTCTGCAGAAGAGGCACAACTCAATTTTTTTACCCTGGCTCATCGGCTGTGGGAGCAGAGGCCAACCGTTCGTGCTCTACTCCCTGGGATGCTGGGCATTCGAGCACGGGTGCCACAGAGGTTCCATTGTAATGGACTTTGAGTTGGGAAATGGAGGAGCGACAGCAAAGCGGATGGCACCGTTGCAAAGCTGACTTTCTGCAGAAGAGGCACAGCTCAAGCTTCTTGCCCTGGCTCTTCAGCTGTGGGAGCAGAGGCCAAGCGTTCGTGCTCTACTCCCTGGGATGCTGGGCAGCCCAGCACGGGTGCCAAAGAGGTTCCATTGTAATGGACTTTGAGTTGGGAAATCGAGGAGCGACAGCAAAGCGGATGGCACCGTTGCAAAGCTGACTTTCTGCAGAAGAGGCACAGCTCAAGTTTTTTGCCCTGGCTCTTCGGCTGTGGGAGCAGAGGCCAACCGTTCGTGTTCTTCTCCCTGGGATGCTGGGCAGCCCAGCACGGGTGCCAAAGAGGTTCCATTGTAATGGACTTTGAGTTTGGAAATCGAGGAGCGACAGCAATACGGATGGCACCGTTGCAAAGCTGACTTTCTGCAGAAGAGGCACAGCTCCAGTTTTTTGCCCTGGCTCATCGGCTGTGGGAGCAGAGGCCAACCGTTCGTGCTCTACTCCCTGGGATGCTGGGCAGCCGAGCACGGATGCCAAAGAGATTCCATTGTAATGGACTTTGAGTTGGGAAATCGAGGAGCGACAGCAATACGGATGGCACCGTTGCAAAGCTGACTTCCTGCAGAAGAGGCACAGCTCAAGTCTTTTGCCCTGGCTCATCGGCTGTGGGAGCAGAGGCTAACCGTTCGTGCTCTACTCCCTGGGATGCTGGGCAATCGAGCACGGGTGCCAGAGAGGTTCCATTGTAATGGACTTTGAGTTTGGAAATCGAGGAGCGACAGCAAAGCGGATGGCACCGTTGCAAAGGTGACTTTCTGCAGAAGAGGCACAACTCAATTTTTTTGCCCTGGCTCTTCGGCTGTGGGAGCAGAGGCCAACCGTTCGTGCTCTACTCCCTGGGATGCTGGGCATTCGAGCACGGGTGCCACAGAGGTTCCATTGTAATGGACTTTGAGTTGGGAAATCGAGGAGCGACAGCAAAGCGGATGGCACCGTTGCAAAGCTGACTTTCTGCAGAAGAGGCACAGCTCAAGCTTCTTGCCCTGGCTCTTCAGCTGTGGGAGCAGAGGCCAAGCGTTCGTGCTCTACTCCCTGGGATGCTGGGCAGCCCAGCACGGGTGCCAAAGAGGTTCCATTTTAATGGACTTTGAGTTGGGAAATCGAGGAGCGACAGCAAAGCGGATGGCACCGTTGCAAAGCTGACTTTCTGCAGAAGAGGCACAGCTCAAGCTTCTTGCCCTGGCTCTTCAGCTGTGGGAGCAGAGGCCAAGCGTTCGTGCTCTACTCCCTGGGATGCTGGGCAGCCCAGCACGGGTGCCAAAGAGGTTCCATTTTAATGGACTTTGAGTTGGGAAATCGAGGAGCGACAGCAAAGCGGATGGCACCGTTGCAAAGCTGACTTTCTGCAGAAGAGGCACAGCTCAAGTTTTTTGCCCTGGCTCTTCGGCTGTGGGAGCAGAGGCTAACCGTTCGTGCTCTACTCCCTGGGATGCTGGGCAGCCCAGCATGGGTGCCAAAGAGGTTCCATTGTAATGGACTTTGAGTTGGGAAATCGAGGAAACTCAGCAATGCGGATGGCACCGTTGCAAATCTGACTTTCTGCAGAAGAGGCACAGCTCAAGTTTTTTGCCCTGGCTCTTCGGCTGTGGGAGCAGAGGCCTACCATTCGTGCTCTACTGCCTGGGATGCTGGGCAGCCGAGCACGGATGCCAAAGAGATTCCATTGTAATGGACTTTGAGTTGGGAAATCGAGGAGCGACAGCAAAGCGGATGGCACCGTTGCAAAGCTGACTTTCTGCAGAAGAGGCACAACTCAAGTTTTTTGCCCTGGCTCATCGGTTGTGGGAGCAGAGGCCAACCGTCCGTGCTCTACTGCCTGGGATGCTGGGCAGCCCAGCACGGGTGCCACAGAGGTTCCATTGTAATGGACTTTGAGTTGGGAAATCGAGGAGCGACAACAATACGGATGGCACCGTTGCAAAGCTGACTTTCTGCAGAAGAGGCACAGCTCAAGTTTTTTGCCCTGGCTCATCGGCTGTGGGAGCAGAGGCCAACCGTTCGTGCTCTACTCCCTGGGATGCTGGGCATTCGAGCACGGGTGCCAAAGAGGTTCCATTGTAATGGCCTTTGAGTTGGGAAATCGAGGAGCGACAGCAAAGCGGATGGCACCGTTGCAAAGGTGACTTTCTGCAGAAGAGGCACAACTCAAGTTTTTTGCCCTGGCTCATCGGTTGTGGGAGTAGAGGCTAACCGTTCGTGCTCTACTCCCTGGGATGCTGGGCAATCGAGCACGGGTGCCAGAGAGGTTCCATTGTAATGGACTTTGAGTTGGGAAATCGAGGAAACTCAGCAATGCGGATGGCACCGTTGCAAATCTGACTTTCTGCAGAAGAGGCACAGCTCAAGTTTTTTGCCCTGGCTCTTCGGCTGTGGGAGCAGAGGCCTACCATTCGTGCTCTACTGCCTGGGATGCTGGGCAGCCGAGCACGGATGCCAAAGAGATTCCATTGTAATGGACTTTGAGTTGGGAAATCGAGGAGCGACAGCAAAGCGGATGGCACCGTTGCAAAGCTGACTTTCTGCAGAAGAGGCACAACTCAAGTTTTTTGCCCTGGCTCATCGGTTGTGGGAGCAGAGGCCAACCGTCCGTGCTCTACTGCCTGGGATGCTGGGCAGCCCAGCACGGGTGCCACAGAGGTTCCATTGTAATGGACTTTGAGTTGGGAAATCGAGGAGCGACAACAATACGGATGGCACCGTTGCAAAGCTGACTTTCTGCAGAAGAGGCACAGCTCAAGTTTTTTGCCCTGGCTCATCGGCTGTGGGAGCAGAGGCCAACCGTTCGTGCTCTACTCCCTGGGATGCTGGGCATTCGAGCACGGGTGCCAAAGAGGTTCCATTGTAATGGCCTTTGAGTTGGGAAATCGAGGAGCGACAGCAAAGCGGATGGCACCGTTGCAAAGGTGACTTTCTGCAGAAGAGGCACAACTCAAGTTTTTTGCCCTGGCTCATCGGTTGTGGGAGTAGAGGCTAACCGTTCGTGCTCTACTCCCTGGGATGCTGGGCAATCGAGCACGGGTGCCAGAGAGGTTCCATTGTAATGGACTTTGAGTTGGGAAATGGAGGAGCGACAGCAAAGCGGATGGCACCGTTGCAAAGCTGACTTTCTGCAGAAGAGGCACAGCTCAAGTTTTTTGCCCTGGCTCTTCGGCTGTGGGAGCAGAGGCTAACCGTTCGTGCTCTACTCCCTGGGATGCTGGGCAGCCCAGCACGGGTGCCACAGAGGTTCCATTGTAATGGCCTTTGAGTTGGGAAATCGAGGATCCTCAGCAATGCGGATAGCACAGTTGCAAAGCTGACTTTCTGCAGAAGAGGCACAACTCAATTTTTTTACCCTGGCTCATCGGCTGTGGGAGCAGAGGCCAACCGTTCGTGCTCTACTCCCTGGGATGCTGGGCATTCGAGCACGGGTGCCACAGAGGTTCCATTGTAATGGACTTTGAGTTGGGAAATCGAGGAGCGACAGCAAAGCGGATGGCACCGTTGCAAAGCTGACTTTCTGCAGAAGAGGCACAGCTCAAGCTTCTTGCCCTGGCTCTTCAGCTGTGGGAGCAGAGGCCAAGCGTTCGTGCTCTACTCCCTGGGATGCTGGGCAGCCCAGCACGGGTGCCAAAGAGGTTCCATTTTAATGGACTTTGAGTTGGGAAATCGAGGAGCGACAGCAAAGCGGATGGCACCGTTGCAAAGCTGACTTTCTGCAGAAGAGGCACAGCTCAAGTTTTTTGCCCTGGCTCTTCGGCTGTGGGAGCAGAGGCCAACCGTTTGTGCTCTACTCCCTGGGATGCTGGGCAGCCCAGCATGGGTGCCAAAGAGGTTCCATTGTAATGGACTTTGAGTTGGGAAATCGAGGAAACTCAGCAATGCGGATGGCACCGTTGCAAATCTGACTTTCTGCAGAAGAGGCACAGCTCAAGTTTTTTGCCCTGGCTCTTCGGCTGTGGGAGCAGAGGCCTACTGTTCGTGCTCTACTCCCTGGGATGCTGGGCAGCCGAGCACGGATGCCAAAGAGATTCCATTGTAATGGACTTTGAGTTGGGAAATGGAGGAGCGACAGCAAAGCGGATGGCACCGTTGCAAAGCTGACTTTCTGCAGAAGAGGCACAACTCAAGTTTTTTGCCCTGGCTCATCGGTTGTGGGAGCAAAGGCCAACCGTCCGTGCTCTACTGCCTGGGATGCTGGGCAGCCCAGCACGGGTGCCACAGAGGTTCCATTGTAATGGACTTTGAGTTGGGAAATCGAGGAACCTCAGCAGTGCGGATGGCACCGTTGCAAAGCTGACTTTCTGCAGAAGAGGCACAGCTCAAGTTTTTTGCCCTGGCTCATCGGCTGTGGGAGCAGAGGCCAACCGTTCGTGCTCTACTCCCTGGGATTCTGGGCAGCCGAGCACGGGTGCCAGAGAGGTTCCATTGTAATGGACTTTGAGTTGACAAATCGAGGAACCTCAGCAATGCAGATGGCACCGTTGCAAAGCTGACCTTCTGCAGAAGAGGCACAGCTCAAGTTTTTTGCCCTGGCTCTTCGGCTGTGGGAGCAGAGGCCAACCATTCGTGCTCTACTATCTGGGATGCTGGGCAGAAGAGCACGGGTGCCACAGAGGTTCCATTGTAATGGACTTTGAGTTGGGAAATCGAGGAGCGACAGCAATAGGGATGGCACCGTTGCAAAGCTGACTTTCTGCAGAAGAGGCACAGCTCAAGTTTTTTGCCCTGGCTCTTCGGCTGTGGGAGCAGAGGCTAACCGTTCGTGCTCTACTCCCTGGGATGCTGGGCAATCGAGCACGGGTGCCAGAGAGGTTCCATTGTAATGGACTTTGAGTTGGGAAATCGAGGAGCGACAGCAAAGCGGATGGCACCGTTGCAAAGCTGACTTTCTGCAGAAGAGGCACAGCTCAAGTTTTTTGCCCTGGCTCTTCGGCTGTGGGAGCAGAGGCTAACCGTTCGTGCTCTACTGCCTGGGATGCTGGGCAGCCCAGCACGGGTGCCACAGAGGTTCCATTGTAATGGACTTTGAGTTGGGAAATCGAGGATCCTCAGCAATGCGGATGGCACAGTTGCAAAGCTGACTTTCTGCAGAAGAGGCACAACTCAATTTTTTTACCCTGGCTCATCGGCTGTGGGAGCAGAGGCCAACCGTTCGTGCTCTACTCCCTGGGATGCTGGGCATTCGAGCACGGGTGCCAGAGATGTTCCATTGTAATGGACTTTGAGTTGGGAAATCGAGGAGCGACAGCAAAGCGGATGGCACCGTTGCAAAGCTGACTTTCTGCAGAAGAGGCACAGCTCAAGCTTCTTGCCCTGGCTCTTCAGCTGTGGGAGCAGAGGCCAAGCGTTCGTGCTCTACTCCCTGGGATGCTGGGCAGCCCAGCACGGGTGCCAAAGAGGTTCCATTGTAATGGACTTTGAGTTTGGAAATCGAGGAGCGACAGTAAAGCGGATGGCACCGTTGCAAAGCTGACTTTCTGCAGAAGAGGCACAGCTCAAGCTTCTTGCCCTGGCTCTTCAGCTGTGGGAGCAGAGGCCAAGCGTTCGTGCTCTACTCCCTGGGATGCTGGGCAGCCCAGCACGGGTGCCAAAGAGGTTCCATTGTAATGGACTTTGAGTTTGGAAATCGAGGAGCGACAGTAAAGCGGATGGCACCGTTGCAAAGCTGACTTTCTGCAGAAGAGGCACAGCTCAAGTTTTTTGCCCTGCCTCTTCGGCTGTGGGAGCAGAGGCCAACCGTTCGTGCTCTACTCCCTGGGATGCTGGGCAGCCCAGCATGGGTGCCAAAGAGGTTCCATTGTAATGGACTTTGAGTTGGGAAATCGAGGAACCTCAGCAATGCGGATGGCACCGTTGCAAAGCTGACTTTCTGCAGAAGAGGCACAGCTCAAGTTTTTTGCCCTGGCTCATCGGCTGTGGGAGCAGAGGCCAACCGTTCGTGCTCTACTCCCTGGGATGCTGGGCAGCTCAGCACGGGTGCCAAAGAGGTTCCATTGTAATGGACTTTGAGTTTGGAAATCGAGGAGCGACAGCAATACGGATGGCACCGTTGCAAATCTGACTTTCTGCAGAAGAGGCACAGCTCAAGTTTTTTGCCCTGGCTCATCGGCTGTGGGAGCAGAGGCCAACCGTTCGTGCTCTACTCCCTGGGATGCTGGGCAGCCGAGCACGGATGCCAAAGAGATTCCATTGTAATGGACTTTGAGTTGGGAAATCGAGGAGCGACAGCAAAGCGGATGGCACCGTTGCAAAGCTGACTTTCTGCAGAAGAGGCACCGCTCCAGTTTTTTGCCCTGGCTCATCGGTTGTGGGAGCAGAGGCCAACCGTCCGTGCTCTACTGCCTGGGATGCTGGGCAGCCCAGCACGGGTGCCACAGAGGTTCCATTTTAATGGACTTTGAGTTGGGAAATCGAGGAGCGACAGCAATACGGATGGCACCGTTGCAAAGCTGACTTCCTGCAGAAGAGGCACAGCTCAAGTTTTTTGCCCTGGCTCATCGGCTGTGGGAGCAGAGGCTAACCGTTCGTGCTCTACTCCCTGGGATGCTGGGCAATCGAGCACGGGTGCCAGAGAGGTTCCATTGTAATGGACTTTGAGTTGGGAAATCGAGGAGCGACAGCAAAGCGGATGGCACCGTTGCAAAGCTGACTTTCTGCAGAAGAGGCACAGCTCAAGTTTTTTGCCCTGGCTCTTCGGCTGTGGGAGCAGAGGCTAACCGTTCGTGCTCTACTGCCTGGGATGCTGGGCATCCCAGCACGGGTGCCTCAGAGGTTCCATTGTAATGGACTTTGAGTTGGGAAATCGAGGATCCTCAGCAATGCGGATAGGACAGTTGCAAAGCTGACTTTCTGCAGAAGAGGCACAACTCAATTTTTTTACCCTGGCTCATCGGCTGTGGGAGCAGAGGCCAACCGTTCGTGCTCTACTCCCTGGGATGCTGGGCATTCGAGCACGGGTGCCACAGAGGTTCCATTGTAATGGACTTTGAGTTTGAAAATCGAGGAGCGACAGCAATACGGATGGCACCGTTGCAAATCTGACTTTCTGCAGAAGAGGCACAGCTCAAGTTTTTTGCCCTGGCTCTTCGGCTGTGGGAGCAGAGGCCAACCGTTCGTGCTCTACTCCCTGGGATGCTGGGCAGCCGAGCACGGATGCCAAAGATGTTCCATTGTAATGGACTTTGAGTTGGGAAATCGAGGAGCGACAGCAAAGCGGATGGCACCGTTGCAAAGCTGACTTTCTGCAGAAGAGGAGCAGCTCAAGTTTTTTGCCCTGGCTCTTCGGCTGTGGGAGCAGAGGCTAACCGTTCGTGCTCTACTCCCTGGGATGCTGGGCATCCCAGCACGGGTGCCAAAGAGGTTCCATTGTAATGGACTTTGAGTTGGGAAATCGAGGAGCGACAGCAAAGCGGATGGCACCGTTGCAAAGCTGACTTTCTGCAGAAGAGGCACAGCTCAAGTTTTTTGCCCTGACTCTTCGGCTGTGGGAGCAGAGGCCAACCGTTCGTGCTCTACTCCCTGGGATGCTGGGCAGCCCAGCATGGGTGCCAAAGAGGTTCCATTGTAATGGACTTTGAGTTGGGAAATCGAGGAACCTCAGCAATGCAGATGGCACCGTTGCAAAGCTGACTTTCTGCAGAAGAGGCACAGCTCAAGTTTTTTGCCCTGGCTCTTCAGCTGTGGGAGCAGAGGCCAACCGTTCGTGTTCTTCTCCCTGGGATGCTGGGAAGCCGAGCACGGGTGCCACAGAGGTTCCATTGTAATGGACTTTGAGTTGGGAAATCGAGGAGCGACAGCAATGCGGATGGCACCGTTGCAAAGCTGACTTTCTGCAGAAGAGGCACAGCTCAAGTTTTTTGCCCTGGCTCTTCGGCTGTGGGAGCAGAGGCCAACCGTTCGTGTTCTTCTCCCTGGGATGCTGGGCAGCCCAGCACGGGTGCCAAAGAGGTTCCATTGTAATGGACTTTGAGTTGGGAAATGGAGGAGCGACAGCAATGCGGATGGCACTGTTGCAAAGCTGACTTTCTGCAGAAGAGGCACAGCTCAAGTTTTTTGCCCTGGCTCTTCGGCTGTGGGAGCAGAGGTCAACCGTTCGTGCTCTACTCCCTGGGATGCTGGGCAGCCCAGCTCGGGTGCCACAGAGGTTCCATTGTAATGGACTTTGAGTTGGGAAATCGAGGATCCTTAGCAATGCGGATGGCACCGTTGCAAAGCTGACTTTCTGCAGAAGAGGCACAGCTCAAGTTTTTTGCCCTGGCTCTTCGGCTGTGGGAGCAGAGGCCAACCGTTCGTGCTCTACTCCCTGGGATGCTGGGCAGCCCAGCACGGGTGCCACAGAGGTTCCATTTTAATGGACTTTGAGTTGGGAAATGGAGGAGCCACAGCAATGCGGATGGCACCGTTGCACAGGTGACTTTCTGCAGAAGAGACACAGCTCAAGCTTTTTGCCCTGGCTCTTCGGCTGTGGGAGCAGAGGCCAACCGTTCGTGCTCTACTCCCTGGGATGCTGGGCAGCCCAGCACGGATGCCAAAGAGGTTCCATTGTAATGGACTTTGAGTTGGGAAATCGAGGAGCGACAGCAAAGTGGATGGCACCGTTGCAAAGCTGACTTTCTGCAGAAGAGGCACAGCTCAAGATTTTTGCCCTGGCTCATCGGTTGTGGGAGCAGAGGCCAACCGTTCGTGCTCTAAACCCTGGGATGCTGGGCAGCCCAGCACGGGTGCCACAGAGGTTCCATTGTAATGGACTTTGAGTTGGGAAATCGAGGAACCTCAGCAGTGCGGATGGCACCGTTGCAAAGCTGACTTTCTGCAGAAGAGGCACAGCTCAAGTTTTTTGCCCTGGCTCATCGGCTGTGGGAGCAGAGGCTAACCGTTCGTGCTCTACTCCCTGGGATGCTGGGCAATCGAGCACGGGTGCCAGAGAGGTTCCATTGTAATGGACTTTGAGTTGGGAAATCGAGGAGCGACAGCAAAGCGGATGGCACCGTTGCAAAGCTGACTTTCTGCAGAAGAGGCACAGCTCAAGTTTTTTGCCCTGGCTCTTCGGCTGTGGGAGCAGAGGCTAACCGTTCGTGCTCTACTCCCTGGGATGCTGGGCATCCCAGCACGGGTGCCACAGAGGTTCCATTGTAATGGACTTTGAGTTGGGAAATCGAGGATCCTCAGCAATGCGGATAGCACAGTTGCAAAGCTGACTTTCTGCAGAAGAGGCACAACTCAATTTTTTTACCCTGGCTCATCGGCTGTGGGAGCAGAGGCCAACCGTTCGTGCTCTACTCCCTGGGATGCTGGGCATTCGAGCACGGGTGCCACAGAGGTTCCATTGTAATGGACTTTGAGTTTGGAAATCGAGGAGCGACAGCAATACGGATGGCACCGTTGCAAATCTGACTTTCTGCAGAAGAGGCACAGCTCAAGTTTTTTGCCCTGGCTCTTCGGCTGTGGGAGCAGAGGCCAACCGTTCGTGCTCTACTCCCTGGGATGCTGGGCAGCCGAGCACGGATGCCAAAGATGTTCCATTGTAATGGACTTTGAGTTGGGAAATCGAGGAGCGACAGCAAAGCGGATGGCACCGTTGCAAAGCTGACTTTCTGCAGAAGAGGAGCAGCTCAAGTTTTTTGCCCTGGCTCTTCGGCTGTGGGAGCAGAGGCTAACCGTTCGTGCTCTACTCCCTGGGATGCTGGGCATCCCAGCACGGGTGCCAAAGAGGTTCCATTGTAATGGACTTTGAGTTGGGAAATCGAGGAGCGACAGCAAAGCGGATGGCACCGTTGCAAAGCTGACTTTCTGCAGAAGAGGCACAGCTCAAGTTTTTTGCCCTGACTCTTCGGCTGTGGGAGCAGAGGCCAACCGTTCGTGCTCTACTCCCTGGGATGCTGGGCAGCCCAGCATGGGTGCCAAAGAGGTTCCATTGTAATGGACTTTGAGTTGGGAAATCGAGGAACCTCAGCAATGCAGATGGCACCGTTGCAAAGCTGACTTTCTGCAGAAGAGGCACAGCTCAAGTTTTTTGCCCTGGCTCTTCAGCTGTGGGAGCAGAGGCCAACCGTTCGTGTTCTTCTCCCTGGGATGCTGGGAAGCCGAGCACGGGTGCCACAGAGGTTCCATTGTAATGGACTTTGAGTTGGGAAATCGAGGAGCGACAGCAATGCGGATGGCACCGTTGCAAAGCTGACTTTCTGCAGAAGAGGCACAGCTCAAGCTTTTTGCCCTGGCTCTTTGGCTGTGGGAGCAGTGGCCAACTGTTCGTGCTCTACTCCCTGGGATGCTGGGCAGCCAGGCACGGGTGCCAAAGAGGTTCCATTGTAATGGACTTTGAGTTGGGAAATCGAGGAGCGACAGCAATGCAGATGGCACCGTTGCACAGGTGACTTTCTGCAGAAGAGACACAGCTCCAGTTTTTTGCCCTGGCTCTTCGGCTGTGGGAGCAGAGGCCAACCGTTCGTGCTCTACTCCCTGGGATGCTGGGCAGCCCAGCACGGGTGCCAAAGAGGTTCCATTGTAATGGACTTTGAGTTGGGAAATCGAGGAAACTTAGCAATGCGGATTGCACCGTTGCAAAGGTGACTTTCTGCAGAAGAGGCACAGCTCAAGTTTTTTGCCCTGGCTCTTCGGCTGTGGGAGCAGAGGCCAACCGTTCGTGTTCTTCTACCTGGGATGCTGGGCAGCCCAGCACGGGTGCCAAAGAGGTTCCATTGTAATGGACTTTGAGTTGGGAAATGGAGGAGCGACAGCAATGCGGATGGCACTGTTGCAAAGCTGACTTTCTGCAGAAGAGGCACAGCTCAAGTTTTTTGCCCTGGCTCTTCGGCTGTGGGAGCAGAGGTCAACCGTTCGTGCTCTACTCCCTGGGATGCTGGGCAGCCCAGCTCGGGTGCCACAGAGGTTCCATTGTAATGGACTTTGAGTTGGGAAATCGAGGATCCTTAGCAATGCGGATGGCACCGTTGCAAAGCTGACTTTCTGCAGAAGAGGCACAGCTCAAGTTTTTTGCCCTGGCTCTTCGGCTGTGGGAGCAGAGGCCAACCGTTCGTGCTCTACTCCCTGGGATGCTGGGCAGCCCAGCACGGGTGCCACAGAGGTTCCATTTTAATGGACTTTGAGTTGGGAAATGGAGGAGCCACAGCAATGCGGATGGCACCGTTGCACAGGTGACTTTCTGCAGAAGAGACACAGCTCAAGCTTTTTGCCCTGGCTCTTCGGCTGTGGGAGCAGAGGCCAACCGTTCGTGCTCTACTCCCTGGGATGCTGGGCAGCCCAGCACGGATGCCAAAGAGGTTCCATTGTAATGGACTTTGAGTTGGGAAATCGAGGAGCGACAGCAAAGTGGATGGCACCGTTGCAAAGCTGACTTTCTGCAGAAGAGGCACAGCTCAAGATTTTTGCCCTGGCTCATCGGTTGTGGGAGCAGAGGCCAACCGTTCGTGCTCTAAACCCTGGGATGCTGGGCAGCCCAGCACGGGTGCCACAGAGGTTCCATTGTAATGGACTTTGAGTTGGGAAATCGAGGAACCTCAGCAGTGCGGATGGCACCGTTGCAAAGCTGACTTTCTGCAGAAGAGGCACAGCTCAAGTTTTTTGCCCTGGCTCATCGGCTGTGGGAGCAGAGGCTAACCGTTCGTGCTCTACTCCCTGGGATGCTGGGCAGCCGAGCACGGGTGCCAAAGAGGTTCCATTGTAATGGACTTTGAGTTTTGAAATCGAGGAGCGACAGCAAAGCGGATGGCACCGTTGCAAAGCTGACTTTCTGCAGAAGAGGCACAACTCAAGTTTTTTGCCCTGGCTCATCGGTTGTGGGAGCACAGGCCAACCGTCCGTGCTCTACTGCCTGGGATGCTGGGCAGCCCAGCACGGGTGCCACAGAGGTTCCATTGTAATGGACTTTGAGTTGGGAAATCGAGGAGCGACAGCAATACGGATGGCACCGTTGCAAAGCTGACTTCCTGCAGAAGAGGCACAGCTCAAGTTTTTTGCCCTGGCTCATCGGCTGTGGGAGCAGAGGCTAACCGTTCGTGCTCTACTCCCTGGGATGCTGGGCAATCGAGCACGGGTGCAAGAGAGGTTCCATTGTAATGGACTTTGAGTTGGGAAATCGAGGGGCGACAGCAAAGCGGATGGCACCGTTGCAAAGCTGACTTTCTGCAGAAGAGGCACAGCTCAAGTTTTTTGCCCTGGCTCTTCGGCTGTGGGAGCAGAGGCTAACCGTTCGTGCTCTACTCCCTGGGATGCTGGGCAGCCCAGCACGGGTGCCACAGAGGTTCCATTGTAATGGACTTTGAGTTGGGAAATGGAGGAGCGACAGCAATGCGGATGGCACCGTTGCAAAGCTGACTTTCTGCAGAAGAGGCACAACTCAATTTTTTTACCCTGGCTCTTCGGCTGTGGGAGCAGAGGCCAACCGTTCGTGCTCTACTCCCTGGGATGCTGGGAAGCCCAGCATGGGTGCCAAAGAGGTTCCATTGTAATGGACTTTGAGTTGGGAAATCGAGGAACCTCTGCAATACGGATGGCACCGTTGCAAAGCTGACTTTCTGCAGAAGAGGTACAGCTCAAGTTTTTTGCCCTGGCTCATCGGTTGTGGGAGCAGAGGCCAACCGTTCGTGTTCTTCTCCCTGGGATGCTTGGCAGCCCAGCACGGGTGCCAAAGAGGTTCCATTGTAATGGACTTTGAGTTTGGAAATCGAGGAGCGACAGCAATACGGATGGCACCGTTGCAAATCTGACTTTCTGCAGAAGAGGCACAGCTCAAGTTTTTTGCCCTGGCTCTTCGGCTGTGGGAGCAGAGGCCAACCGTTCGTGCTCTACTCCCTGGGATGCTGGGCAGGCGAGCACGTATGCCAAAGATGTTCCATTGTAATGGACTTTGAGTTGGGAAATCGAGGAGCGACAGCAAAGCGGATGGCACCGTTGCAAAGCTGACTTTCTGCAGAAGAGGAGCAGCTCAAGTTTTTTGCCCTGGCTCTTCGGCTGTGGGAGCAGAGGCTAACCGTTCGTGCTCTACTCCCTGGGATGCTGGGCATCCCAGCACGGGTGCCAAAGAGGTTCCATTGTAATGGACTTTGAGTTGGGAAATCGAGGAGCGACAGCAAAGCGGATGGCACCGTTGCAAAGCTGACTTTCTGCAGAAGAGGCACAGCTCAAGTTTTTTGCCCTGGCTCTTCGGCTGTGGGAGCAGAGGCCAACCGTTCGTGTTCTTCTCCCTGGGATGCGGGGAAGCCCAGCACCGGTGCCACAGAGGTTCCATTGTAATCGACTTTGAGTTTGGAAATCGAGGAGCGACAGCAATGCGGATGGCACCGTTGCAAAGCTGACTTTCTGCAGAAGAGGCACAGCTCAAGCTTTTTGCTCTGGCTCTTTGGCTGTGGGAGCAGAGGCCAACTGTTCGTGCTCTACTGCCTGGGATGCTATGCAGCCGAGCACGGGTGCCAAAGAGGTTCCATTGTAATGGACTTTGAGTTTGGAAATCGAGGAGCGACAGCAATACGGATGGCACCGTTGCAAAGCTGACTTTCTGCAGAAGAGGCACAGCTCAAGTTTTTTGCCCTGGCTCTTCGGCTGTGGGAGCAGAGGCTAACCGTTCGTGCTCTACTGCCTGGGATGCTGGGCAGCCCAGCACGGGTGCCAAAGAGGTTCCATTGTAATGGACTTTGAGTTGGGAAATCGAGGAGCGACAGCAAAGCGGATGGCACCGTTGCAAAGCTGACTTTCTGCAGAAGAGGAGCAGCTCAAGTTTTTTGCCCTGGCTCTTCGGCTGTGGGAGCAGAGGCCAACCGTTCGTGCTCTACTCCCTGGGATGCTGGGCAGCCCAGCACGGGTGCCAAAGAGGTTCCATTGTAATGGACTTTGAGTTGGGAAATCGAGGAACCTCAGCAATGCAGATGGCACCGTTGCAAAGCTGACTTTCTGCAGAAGAGGCACAGCTCAAGTTTTTTGCCCTGGCTCTTCGGCTGTGGGAGCAGAGGCCAACCGTTCGTGTTCTTCTCCCTGGGATGCGGGGAAGCCGAGCACGGGTGCCACAGAGGTTCCATTGTAATGGACTTTGAGTTTGGAAATCGAGGAGCGACAGCAATGCGGATGGCACCGTTGCAAAGCTGACTTTCTGCAGAAGAGGCACAGCTCAAGCTTTTTGCCCTGGCTCTTCGGCTGTGAGAGCAGAGGCCAACCGTTCGTGCTCTACTCTCTGGGAGGCTGGGCTGCCCAGCACGGGTGCCAAAGAGGTTCCATTGTAATGGACTTTGAGTTGGGAAATGGAGGAGCCACAGCAATGCGGATGGCACCGTTGCAAAGCTGACTTTCTGCAGACGAGGCACAGCTCAAGTTTTTTGCCCTGGCTCTTCGGCTGTGGGAGCAGAGGCCAACCGTTCGTGCTCTACTCCCTGGGATGCTGGGCAGCCCAGCACGGGTGCCACAGAGGTTCCATTGTAATGGACTTTGAGTTGGGAAATGGAGGAGCGACAGCAATGCGGATGGCACCGTTGCAAAGCTGACTTTCTGCAGAAGAGGCACAGCTCAAGCTTTTTGCCCTGGCTCTTTGGCTGTGGGAGCAGTGGCCAACTGTTCGTGCTCTACTCCCTGGGATGCTGGGCAGCCAGGCACGGGTGCCAAAGAGTTTCCATTGTAATGGACTTTGAGTTGGGAAATCGAGGAGCGACAGCAATGCGGATGGCACCGTTGCACAGGTGACTTTCTGCAGAAGAGACACAGCTCAAGTTTTTTGCCCTGCCTCTTCGGCTGTGGGAGCAGAGGCCAACCGTTTTTGCTCTACTCCCTGGGATGCTGGGCAGCCCAGCACGGGTGCCACAGAGGTTCCATTGTAATGGACTTTGAGTTGGGAAATGGAGGAGGGACAGCAAAGCGGATGGCACCGTTGCAAAGCTGACTTTCTGCAGAAGAGGCACAGCTCAAGTTTTTTGCCCTGGCTCTTCGGCTGTGGGAGCAGAGGCCAACCGTTCGTGCTCTACTGCCTGGGATGCTGGGCAGCCCAGCACGGGTGCCAAAGAGGTTCCATTGTAATGGACTTTGAGTTGGGAAATCGAGGAAACTTAGCAATGCGGATGGCACCGTTGCAAAGGTGACTTTCTGCAGAAGAGGCACAGCTCAAGTTTTTTGCCCTGGCTCTTCGGCTGTGGGAGCAGAGGCCAACCGTTCGTGTTCTTCTCCCTGGGATGCTGGGCATCCCAGCACGGGTGCCAAAGAGGTTCCATTGTAATGGACTTTGAGTTGGGAAATGGAGGAGCGACAGCAATGCGGATGGCACCGTTGCAAAGCTGACTTTCTGCAGAAGAGGCACAGCTCAAGCTTTTTGCCCTGGCTCTTCGGCTGTGAGAGCAGAGGCCAACCGTTCGTGCTCTACTCTCTGGGAGGCTGGGCTGCCCAGCACGGGTGCCAAAGAGGTTCCATTGTAATGGACTTTGAGTTGGGAAATGGAGGAGCCACAGCAATGCGGATGGCACCGTTGCAAAGCTGACTTTCTGCAGACGAGGCACAGCTCAAGTTTTTTGCCCTGGCTCATCGGTTGTGGGAGCAGAGGCCAACCGTTCGTGCTCTACTCCCTGGGATGCTGGGCAGCCCAGCACGGGTGCCACAGAGGTTCCATTGTAATGGACTTTGAGTTGGGAAATGGAGGAGCGACAGCAATGCGGATGGCACCGTTGCAAAGCTGACTTTCTGCAGAAGAGGCACAGCTCAAGCTTTTTGCCCTGGCTCTTTGGCTGTGGGAGCAGTGGACAACTGTTCGTGCTCTACTCCCTGGGATGCTGGGCAGCCAGGCACTGGTGCCAAAGAGGTTCCATTGTAATGGACTTTGAGTTGGGAAATCGAGGAGCGACAGCAATGCGGATGGCACCGTTGCACAGGTGACTTTCTGCAGAAGAGACACAGCTCAAGTTTTTTGCCCTGCCTCTTCGGCTGTGGGAGCAGAGGCCAGCCGTTTTTGCTCTACTCCCTGGGATGCTGGGCAGCCCAGCACGGGTGCCACAGAGGTTCCATTGTAATGGACTTTGAGTTGGGAAATGGAGGAGCGACAGCAAAGCGGATGGCACCGTTGCAAAGCTGACCTTCTGCAGAAGAGGCACAGCTCAAGCTTTTTGCCCTGGCTCTTTGACTGTGGGAGCAGAGGCCAACTGTTCGTGCTCTACTCCCTGGGATGCTATGCAGCCGAGCACGGGTGCCAAAGAGGTTCCATTGTAATGGACTTTGAGTTTGGAAATCGAGGAGCGACAGCAATACGGATGGCACCGTTGCAAAGCTGACTTTCTGCAGAAGAGGCACAGCTCAAGTTTTTTGCCCTGGCTCTTCGGCTGTGGGAGCAGAGGCTAACCGTTCGTGCTCTACTGCCTGGGATGCTGGGCAGCCCAGCACGGGTGCCAAAGAGGTTCCATTGAAATGGACTTTGAGTTGGGAAATCGAGGAGCGACAGCAAAGCGGATGGCACCGTTGCAAAGCTGACTTTCTGCAGAAGAGGAGCAGCTCAAGTTTTTTGCCCTGGCTCTTCGGCTGTGGGAGCAGAGGCCAACCGTTCGTGCTCT
Source organism: Psittacula echo (assembly GCF_963264785.1). Lineage (NCBI taxonomy): Eukaryota > Metazoa > Chordata > Aves > Psittaciformes > Psittacidae > Psittacula > Psittacula echo. Next base: position 22,566 of record NW_027664191.1, read on the forward strand.
ACTCCCTGGGATGCTGGGCATTCGAGCACGGGTGCCAAAGAGGTTCCATTGTAATGGACTTTGAGTTGGGAAATCGAGGAACCTCAGCAATGCAGATGGCACCGTTGCAAAGCTGACTTTCTGCAGAAGAGGCACAGCTCAAGTTTTTTGCCCTGGCTCTTCGGCTGTGGGAGCAGAGGCCAACCGTTCGTGTTCTTCTCCCTGGGATGCGGGGAAGCCGAGCACGGGTGCCACAGAGGTTCCATTGTAATGGACTTTGAGTTTGGAAATCGAGGAGCGACAGCAATGCGGATGGCACCGTTGCAAAGCTGACTTTCTGCAGAAGAGGCACAGCTCAAGCTTTTTGCCCTGGCTCTTCGGCTGTGAGAGCAGAGGCCAACCGTTCGTGCTCTACTCTCTGGGAGGCTGGGCTGCCCAGCACGGGTGCCAAAGAGGTTCCATTGTAATGGACTTTGAGTTGGGAAATGGAGGAGCCACAGCAATGCGGATGGCACCGTTGCAAAGCTGACTTTCTGCAGACGAGGCACAGCTCAAGTTTTTTGCCCTGGCTCTTCGGCTGTGGGAGCAGAGGCCAACCGTTCGTGCTCTACTCCCTGGGATGCTGGGCAGCCCAGCACGAGTGCCACAGAGGTTCCATTGTAATGGACTTTGAGTTGGGAAATGGAGGAGCGACAGCAATGCGGATGGCACCGTTGCAAAGCTGACTTTCTGCAGAAGAGGCACAGCTCAAGCTTTTTGCCCTGGCTCTTTGGCTGTGGGAGCAGTGGCCAACTGTTCGTGCTCTACTCCCTGGGATGCTGGGCAGCCAGGCACGGGTGCCAAAGAGGTTCCATTGTAATGGACTTTGAGTTGGGAAATCGAGGAGCGACAGCAATGCGGATGGTACCGTTGCACAGGTGACTTTCTGCAGAAGAGACACAGCTCAAGTTTTTTGCCCTGCCTCTTCGGCTGTGGGAACAGAGGCCAACCGTTTTTGCTCTACTCCCTGGGATGCTGGGCAGCCCAGCACGGGTGCCACAGAGGTTCCATTGTAATGGACTTTGAGTTGGGAAATCGAGGAGCGACAGCAAAGCGGATGGCACCGTTGCAAAGCTGACTTTCTGCAGAAGAGGCACAGCTCAAGTTTTTTGCCCTGGCTCTTCGGCTGTGGGAGCAGAGGCCAACCGTTCGTGCTCTACTCCCTGGGATGCTGGGCAGCCCAGCACGGGTGCCAAAGAGGTTCCATTGTAATGGACTTTGAGTTGGGAAATCGAGGAAACTTAGCAATGCGGATGGCACCGTTGCAAAGGTGACTTTCTGCAGAAGAGGCACAACTCAAGTTTTTTGCCCTGGCTCTTCGGCTGTGGGAGCAGAGGCCAACCGTTCGTGCTCTACTCCCTGGGATGCTGGGCAGCCCAGCACGGGTGCCACAGAGGTTCCATTGTAATGGACTTTGAGTTGGGAAATCGAGGAGCCACAGCAATGCGGATGGCACCGTTGCACAGGTGACTTTCTGCAGAAGAGGCACAGCTCAAGCTTTTTGCCCTGGCTCTTCGGCTGTGGGAGCAGAGGCCAACCGTTCGTGCTCTACTCCCTGGGATGCTGGGCAGCCCAGCACGGATGCCAAAGAGATTCCATTGTAATGGACTTTGAGTTGGGAAATCGAGGAGCGACAGCAAAGTGGATGGCACCGTTGCAAAGCTGACTTTCTGCAGAAGAGGCACAGCTCAAGATTTTTGCCCTGGCTCATCGGTTGTGGGAGCAGAGGCCAACCGTCCGTGCTCTACTGCCTGGGATGCTGGGCAGCCCAGCACGGGTGCCAAAGAGGTTCCATTGTAATGGACTTTGAGTTGGGAAATGGAGGAGCGACAGCAATGCGGATGGCACCGTTGCAAAGCTGACTTTCTGCAGAAGAGGCACAGCTCAAGTTTTTTGCCCTGGCTCTTCGGCTGTGGGAGCAGAGGTCAACCGTTCGTGCTCTACTCCCTGGGATGCTGGGCAGCTCAGCTCGGGTGCCACAGAGGTTCCATTGTAATGGACTTTGAGTTGGGAAATCGAGGATCCTTAGCAATGCGGATGGCACCGTTGCAAAGCTGACTTTCTGCAGAAGAGGCACAACTCAAGTTTTTTGCCCTGGCTCTTCGGCTGTGGGAGCAGAGGCCAACCGTTCGTGCTCTACTCCCTGGGATGCTGGGCAGCCCAGCACGGGTGCCACAGAGGTTCCATTGTAATGGACTTTGAGTTGGGAAATCGAGGAGCCACAGCAATGCGGATGGCACCGTTGCACAGGTGACTTTCTGCAGAAGAGGCACAGCTCAAGCTTTTTGCCCTGGCTCTTCGGCTGTGGGAGCAGAGGCCAACCGTTCGTGCTCTACTCCCTGGGATGCTGGGCAGCCCAGCACGGATGCCAAAGAGATTCCATTGTAATGGACTTTGAGTTGGGAAATCGAGGAGCGACAGCAAAGTGGATGGCACCGTTGCAAAGCTGACTTTCTGCAGAAGAGGCACAGCTCAAGATTTTTGCCCTGGCTCATCGGTTGTGGGAGCAGAGGCCAACCGTCCGTGCTCTACTGCCTGGGATGCTGGGCAGCCCAGCACGGGTGCCACAGAGGTTCCATTGTAATGGACTTTGAGTTGGGAAATCGAGGAACCTCAGCAGTGCGGATGGCACCGTTGCAAAGCTGACTTTCTACAGAAGAGGCACAGCTCAAGTTTTTTGCCCTGGCTCATCGGCTGTGGGAGCAGAGGCTAACCGTTCGTGCTCTACTCCCTGGGAGGCTGGGCAGCCGAGCATGGGTGCCAAAGAGGTTCCATTGTAATGGACTTTGAGTTGGGAAATCGAGGAGCGACAGCAATACGGATGGCACCGTTGCAAAGCTGACTTTCTGCAGAAGAGGCACAGCTCAAGTTTTTTGCCCTGGCTCTTCGGCTGTGGGAGCAGAGGCCAACCGTTCGTGCTCTACTCCCTGGGATGCTGGGCAGCCCAGCACGGGTGCCACAGAGGTTCCATTGTAATGGACTTTGAGTTGGGAAATCGAGGAGCGACAGCAATGCGGATGGCACCGTTGCAAAGGTGACTTTCTGCAGAAGAGGCACAGCTCAAGCTTTTTGCCCTGGCTCTTTGGCTGTGGGAGCAGAGGCCAACTGTTCGTGCTCTACTCCCTGGGATGCTGGGCAGCCCAGCACGGGTGCCAAAGAGGTTCCATTGTAATGGACTTTGAGTTGGGAAATCGAGGAACCTCAGCAATGCGGATGGCACCGTTGCAAAGCTGACTTTCTGCAGAAGAGGCACAGCTCAAGTTTTTTGCCCTGGCTCATCGGCTGTGGGAGCAGAGGCCAACCGTTCGTGCTCTACTCCCTGGGATGCTGGGCAGCCCAGCACGGGTGCCAAAGAGGTTCCATTGTAATGGACTTTGAGTTGGGAAATCGAGGAGCGACAACAATACGGATGGCACCGTTGCAAAGCTGACTTTCTGCAGAAGAGGCACAGCTCAAGTTTTTTGCCCTGGCTCTTCGGCTGTGGGAGCAGAGGCTAACCGTTCTTGCTCTACTCCCTGGGATGCTGGGCATTCGAGCACGGGTGCCAGAGAGGTTCCATTGTAATGGACTTTGAGTTGGGAAATCGAGGAGCGACAGCAAAGCGGATGGCACCGTTGCAAAGCTGACTTTCTGCAGAAGAGGCACAGCTCAAGTTTTTTGCCCTGGCTCTTCGGCTGTGGGAGCAGAGGCTAACCGTTCGTGCTCTACTCCCTGGGAGGCTGGGCAGCCGAGCACGGGTGCCAAAGAGGTTCCATTGTAATGGACTTTGAGTTGGGAAATCGAGGAACCTCAGCAATGCGGATGGCACCGTTGCAAAGCTGACTTTCTGCAGAAGAGGCACAGCTCAAGTTTTTTGCCCTGGCTCATCGGCTGTGGGAGCAGAGGACAGCCGTCCGTGCTCTACTGCCTGGGATGCTGGGCAGCCCAGCACCGGTGCCAGAGAGGTTCCATTGTAATGGACTTTGAGTTGGGAAATGGCGGAGCGACAGCAAAGCGGATGGCACCGTTGCAAAGCTGACTTTCTGCAGAAGAGGCACAGCTCAAGCTTTTTGCCCTGGCTCTTCGGCTGTGGGAGCAGAGGCCAACCGTTTGTGCTCTACTCCCTGGGATGCTGGGTAGCCCAGCACGGGTGCCACAGAGGTTCCATTGTAATGGACTTTGAGTTGGGAAATGGAGGAGCGACAGCAATGCGGATGGCACCGTTGCAAAGCTGACTTTCTGCAGAAGAGGCACAGCTCAAGTTTTTTGCCCTGGCTCTTCGGCTGTGGGAGCAGAGGTCAACCGTTCGTGCTCTACTCCCTGGGATGCTGGGCAGCTCAGCTCGGGTGCCACAGAGGTTCCATTGTAATGGACTTTGAGTTGGGAAATCGAGGATCCTTAGCAATGCGGATGGCACCGTTGCAAAGCTGACTTTCTGCAGAAGAGGCACAACTCAAGTTTTTTGCCCTGGCTCTTCGGCTGTGGGAGCAGAGGCCAACCGTTCGTGCTCTACTCCCTGGGATGCTGGGCAGCCCAGCACGGGTGCCACAGAGGTTCCATTGTAATGGACTTTGAGTTGGGAAATCGAGGAGCCACAGCAATGCGGATGGCACCGTTGCACAGGTGACTTTCTGCAGAAGAGGCACAGCTCAAGCTTTTTGCCCTGGCTCTTCGGCTGTGGGAGCAGAGGCCAACCGTTCGTGCTCTACTCCCTGGGATGCTGGGCAGCCCAGCACGGATGCCAAAGAGATTCCATTGTAATGGACTTTGAGTTGGGAAATCGAGGAGCGACAGCAAAGTGGATGGCACCGTTGCAAAGCTGACTTTCTGCAGAAGAGGCACAGCTCAAGATTTTTGCCCTGGCTCATCGGTTGTGGGAGCAGAGGCCAACCGTCCGTGCTCTACTGCCTGGGATGCTGGGCAGCCCAGCACGGGTGCCACAGAGGTTCCATTGTAATGGACTTTGAGTTGGGAAATCGAGGAACCTCAGCAATGCGGATGGCACCGTTGCAAAGCTGACTTTCTGCAGAAGAGGCACAGCTCAAGTTTTTTGCCCTGGCTCATCGGCTGTGGGAGCAGAGGCCAACCGTTCGTGCTCTACTCCCTGGGATGCTGGGCAGCCCAGCACGGGTGCCAAAGAGGTTCCATTGTAATGGACTTTGAGTTGGGAAATCGAGGAGCGACAACAATACGGATGGCACCGTTGCAAAGCTGACTTTCTGCAGAAGAGGCACAGCTCAAGTTTTTTGCCCTGGCTCTTCGGCTGTGGGAGCAGAGGCTAACCGTTCTTGCTCTACTCCCTGGGATGCTGGGCATTCGAGCACGGGTGCCAGAGAGGTTCCATTGTAATGGACTTTGAGTTGGGAAATCGAGGAGCGACAGCAAAGCGGATGGCACCGTTGCAAAGCTGACTTTCTGCAGAAGAGGCACAGCTCAAGTTTTTTGCCCTGGCTCTTCGGCTGTGGGAGCAGAGGCTAACCGTTCGTGCTCTACTCCCTGGGAGGCTGGGCAGCCGAGCACGGGTGCCAAAGAGGTTCCATTGTAATGGACTTTGAGTTGGGAAATCGAGGAACCTCAGCAATGCGGATGGCACCGTTGCAAAGCTGACTTTCTGCAGAAGAGGCACAGCTCAAGTTTTTTGCCCTGGCTCATCGGCTGTGGGAGCAGAGGACAGCCGTCCGTGCTCTACTGCCTGGGATGCTGGGCAGCCCAGCACCGGTGCCAGAGAGGTTCCATTGTAATGGACTTTGAGTTGGGAAATGGCGGAGCGACAGCAAAGCGGATGGCACCGTTGCAAAGCTGACTTTCTGCAGAAGAGGCACAGCTCAAGCTTTTTGCCCTGGCTCTTCGGCTGTGGGAGCAGAGGCCAACCGTTTGTGCTCTACTCCCTGGGATGCTGGGTAGCCCAGCACGGGTGCCACAGAGGTTCCATTGTAATGGACTTTGAGTTGGGAAATGGAGGAGCGACAGCAATGCGGATGGCACCGTTGCAAAGCTGACTTTCTGCAGAAGAGGCACAGCTCAAGTTTTTTGCCCTGGCTCTTCGGCTGTGGGAGCAGAGGTCAACCGTTCGTGCTCTACTCCCTGGGATGCTGGGCAGCTCAGCTCGGGTGCCACAGAGGTTCCATTGTAATGGACTTTGAGTTGGGAAATCGAGGATCCTTAGCAATGCGGATGGCACCGTTGCAAAGCTGACTTTCTGCAGAAGAGGCACAACTCAAGTTTTTTGCCCTGGCTCTTCGGCTGTGGGAGCAGAGGCCAACCGTTCGTGCTCTACTCCCTGGGATGCTGGGCAGCCCAGCACGGGTGCCACAGAGGTTCCATTGTAATGGACTTTGAGTTGGGAAATCGAGGAGCCACAGCAATGCGGATGGCACCGTTGCACAGGTGACTTTCTGCAGAAGAGGCACAGCTCAAGCTTTTTGCCCTGGCTCTTCGGCTGTGGGAGCAGAGGCCAACCGTTCGTGCTCTACTCCCTGGGATGCTGGGCAGCCCAGCACGGATGCCAAAGAGATTCCATTGTAATGGACTTTGAGTTGGGAAATCGAGGAGCGACAGCAAAGTGGATGGCACCGTTGCAAAGCTGACTTTCTGCAGAAGAGGCACAGCTCAAGATTTTTGCCCTGGCTCATCGGTTGTGGGAGCAGAGGCCAACCGTCCGTGCTCTACTGCCTGGGATGCTGGGCAGCCCAGCACGGGTGCCACAGAGGTTCCATTGTAATGGACTTTGAGTTGGGAAATCGAGGAACCTCAGCAGTGCGGATGGCACCGTTGCAAAGCTGACTTTCTACAGAAGAGGCACAGCTCAAGTTTTTTGCCCTGGCTCATCGGCTGTGGGAGCAGAGGCTAACCGTTCGTGCTCTACTCCCTGGGAGGCTGGGCAGCCGAGCATGGGTGCCAAAGAGGTTCCATTGTAATGGACTTTGAGTTGGGAAATCGAGGAGCGACAGCAATACGGATGGCACCGTTGCAAAGCTGACTTTCTGCAGAAGAGGCACAGCTCAAGTTTTTTGCCCTGGCTCTTCGGCTGTGGGAGCAGAGGCCAACCGTTCGTGCTCTACTCCCTGGGATGCTGGGCAGCCCAGCACGGGTGCCACAGAGGTTCCATTGTAATGGACTTTGAGTTGGGAAATCGAGGAGCGACAGCAATGCGGATGGCACCGTTGCAAAGGTGACTTTCTGCAGAAGAGGCACAGCTCAAGCTTTTTGCCCTGGCTCTTTGGCTGTGGGAGCAGAGGCCAACTGTTCGTGCTCTACTCCCTGGGATGCTGGGCAGCCCAGCACGGGTGCCAAAGAGGTTCCATTGTAATGGACTTTGAGTTGGGAAATCGAGGAACCTCAGCAATGCGGATGGCACCGTTGCAAAGCTGACTTTCTGCAGAAGAGGCACAGCTCAAGTTTTTTGCCCTGGCTCATCGGCTGTGGGAGCAGAGGCCAACCGTTCGTGCTCTACTCCCTGGGATGCTGGGCAGCCCAGCACGGGTGCCAAAGAGGTTCCATTGTAATGGACTTTGAGTTGGGAAATCGAGGAGCGACAACAATACGGATGGCACCGTTGCAAAGCTGACTTTCTGCAGAAGAGGCACAGCTCAAGTTTTTTGCCCTGGCTCTTCGGCTGTGGGAGCAGAGGCTAACCGTTCTTGCTCTACTCCCTGGGATGCTGGGCATTCGAGCACGGGTGCCAGAGAGGTTCCATTGTAATGGACTTTGAGTTGGGAAATCGAGGAGCGACAGCAAAGCGGATGGCACCGTTGCAAAGCTGACTTTCTGCAGAAGAGGCACAGCTCAAGTTTTTTGCCCTGGCTCTTCGGCTGTGGGAGCAGAGGCTAACCGTTCGTGCTCTACTCCCTGGGAGGCTGGGCAGCCGAGCACGGGTGCCAAAGAGGTTCCATTGTAATGGACTTTGAGTTGGGAAATCGAGGAACCTCAGCAATGCGGATGGCACCGTTGCAAAGCTGACTTTCTGCAGAAGAGGCACAGCTCAAGTTTTTTGCCCTGGCTCATCGGCTGTGGGAGCAGAGGACAGCCGTCCGTGCTCTACTGCCTGGGATGCTGGGCAGCCCAGCACCGGTGCCAGAGAGGTTCCATTGTAATGGACTTTGAGTTGGGAAATGGCGGAGCGACAGCAAAGCGGATGGCACCGTTGCAAAGCTGACTTTCTGCAGAAGAGGCACAGCTCAAGCTTTTTGCCCTGGCTCTTCGGCTGTGGGAGCAGAGGCCAACCGTTTGTGCTCTACTCCCTGGGATGCTGGGTAGCCCAGCACGGGTGCCACAGAGGTTCCATTGTAATGGACTTTGAGTTGGGAAATGGAGGAGCGACAGCAATGCGGATGGCACCGTTGCAAAGCTGACTTTCTGCAGAAGAGGCACAGCTCAAGTTTTTTGCCCTGGCTCTTCGGCTGTGGGAGCAGAGGTCAACCGTTCGTGCTCTACTCCCTGGGATGCTGGGCAGCTCAGCTCGGGTGCCACAGAGGTTCCATTGTAATGGACTTTGAGTTGGGAAATCGAGGATCCTTAGCAATGCGGATGGCACCGTTGCAAAGCTGACTTTCTGCAGAAGAGGCACAACTCAAGTTTTTTGCCCTGGCTCTTCGGCTGTGGGAGCAGAGGCCAACCGTTCGTGCTCTACTCCCTGGGATGCTGGGCAGCCCAGCACGGGTGCCACAGAGGTTCCATTGTAATGGACTTTGAGTTGGGAAATCGAGGAGCCACAGCAATGCGGATGGCACCGTTGCACAGGTGACTTTCTGAAGAAGAGACACAGCTCAAGCTTTTTGCCCTGGCTCTTCGGCTGTGGGAGCAGAGGCCAACCGTTCGTGCTCTACTCCTTGGGATGCTGGGCAGCCCAGCACGGATGCCAAAGAGATTCCATTGTAATGGACTTTGAGTTGGGAAATCGAGGAGCGACAGCAAAGTGGATGGCACCGTTGCAAAGCTGACTTTCTGCAGAAGAGGCACAGCTCAAGATTTTTGCCCTGGCTCATCGGCTGTGGGAGCAGAGGCCAACCGTCCGTGCTCTACTGCCTGGGATGCTGGGCAGCCCAGCACGGGTGCCACAGAGGTTCCATTGTAATGGACTTTGAGTTGGGAAATCGAGGAACCTCAGCAGTGCGGATGGCACCGTTGCAAAGCTGACTTTCTACAGAAGTGGCACAGCTCAAGTTTTTTGCCCTGGCTCATCGGCTGTGGGAGCAGAGGCTAACCGTTCGTGCTCTACTCCCTGGGAGGCTGGGCAGCCGAGCATGGGTGCCAAAGAGGTTCCATTGTAATGGACTTTGAGTTGGGAAATCGAGGAGCGACAGCAATACGGATGGCACCGTTGCAAAGCTGACTTTCTGCAGAAGAGGCACAGCTCAAGTTTTTTGCCCTGGCTCTTCGGCTGTGGGAGCAGAGGCCAACCGTTCGTGCTCTACTCCCTGGGATGCTGGGCAGCCCAGCACGGGTGCCACAGAGGTTCCATTGTAATGGACTTTGAGTTGGGAAATCGAGGAGCGACAGCAATGCGGATGGCACCGTTGCAAAGGTGACTTTCTGCAGAAGAGGCACAGCTCAAGCTTTTTGCCCTGGCTCTTTGGCTGTGGGAGCAGAGGCCAACTGTTCGTGCTCTACTCCCTGGGATGCTGGGCAGCCCAGCACGGGTGCCAAAGAGGTTCCATTGTAATGGACTTTGAGTTGGGAAATCGAGGAACCTCAGCAATGCGGATGGCACCGTTGCAAAGCTGACTTTCTGCAGAAGAGGCACAGCTCAAGTTTTTTACCCTGGCTCATCGGCTGTGGGAACAGAAGCCAACCGTCCGTGCTCTACTCCCTGGGATGCTGGGCAGCCCAGCACGGGTGCCAAAGAGGTTCCATTGTAATGGACTTTGAGTTGGGAAATCGAGGAGCGACAACAATACGGATGGCACCGTTGCAAAGCTGACTTTCTGCAGAAGAGGCACAGCTCAAGTTTTTTGCCCTGGCTCTTCGGCTGTGGGAGCAGAGGCTAACCGTTCTTGCTCTACTCCCTGGGATGCTGGGCATTCGAGCACGGGTGCCAGAGAGGTTCCATTGTAATGGACTTTGAGTTGGGAAATCGAGGAGCGACAGCAAAGCGGATGGCACCGTTGCAAAGCTGACTTTCTGCAGAAGAGGCACAGCTCAAGTTTTTTGCCCTGGCTCATCGGCTGTGGGAGCAGAGGCTAACCGTTCGTGCTCTACTCCCTGGGAGGCTGGGCAGCCGAGCACGGGTGCCAAAGAGGTTCCATTGTAATGGACTTTGAGTTGGGAAATCGAGGAACCTCAGCAATGCGGATGGCACCGTTGCAAAGCTGACTTTCTGCAGAAGAGGCACAGCTCAAGTTTTTTGCCCTGGCTCATCGGCTGTGGGAGCAGAGGACAGCCGTCCGTGCTCTACTGCCTGGGATGCTGGGCAGCCCAGCACCGGTGCCAGAGAGGTTCCATTGTAATGGACTTTGAGTTGGGAAATGGCGGAGCGACAGCAAAGCGGATGGCACCGTTGCACAGGTGACTTTCTGCAGAAGAGACACAGCTCAAGCTTTTTGCCCTGGCTCTTCGGCTGTGGGAGCAGAGGCCAACCGTTCGTGCTCTACTCCCTGGGATGCTGGGCAGCCCAGCACGGATGCCAAAGAGATTCCATTGTAATGGACTTTGAGTTGGGAAATCGAGGAGCGACAGCAAAGTGGATGGCACCGTTGCAAAGCTGACTTTCTGCAGAAGAGGCACAGCTCAAGTTTTTTGCCCTGGCTCATCGGCTGTGGGAGCAGAGGCTAACCGTTCGTGCTCTACTCCCTGGGAGGCTGGGCAGCCGAGCATGGGTGCCAAAGAGGTTCCATTGTAATGGACTTTGAGTTGGGAAATCGAGGAGCGACAGCAATACGGATGGCACCGTTGCAAAGCTGACTTTCTGCAGAAGAGGCACAGCTCAAGTTTTTTGCCCTGGCTCTTCGGCTGTGGGAGCAGAGGCCAACCGTTCGTGCTCTACTCCCTGGGATGCTGGGCAGCCCAGCACGGGTGCCACAGAGGTTCCATTGTAATGGACTTTGAGTTGGGAAATCGAGGAGCGACAGCAATGCGGATGGCACCGTTGCAAAGGTGACTTTCTGCAGAAGAGGCACAGTTCAAGCTTTTTGCCCTGGCTCTTTGGCTGTGGGAGCAGAGGCCAACTGTTCGTGCTCTACTCCCTGGGATGCTATGCAGCCCAGCACGGGTGCCAAAGAGGTTCCATTGTAATGGACTTTGAGTTGGGAAATCGAGGAACCTCAGCAATGCGGATGGCACCGTTGCAAAGCTGACTTTCTGCAGAAGAGGCACAGCTCAAGTTTTTTGCCCTGGCTCATCGGCTGTGGGAGCAGAGGCCAACCGTTCGTGCTCTACTCCCTGGGATGCTGGGCAGCCCAGCACGGGTGCCAAAGAGGTTCCATTGTAATGGACTTTGAGTTGGGAAATCGAGGAGCGACAACAATACGGATGGCACCGTTGCAAAGCTGACTTTCTGCAGAAGAGGCACAGCTCAAGTTTTTTGCCCTGGCTCTTCGGCTGTGGGAGCAGAGGCTAACCGTTCTTGCTCTACTCCCTGGGATGCTGGGCATTCGAGCACGGGTGCCACAGAGGTTCCATTGTAATGGACTTTGAGTTGGGAAATCGAGGAGCGACAGCAAAGCGGATGGCACCGTTGCAAAGCTGACTTTCTGCAGAAGAGGCACAGCTCAAGTTTTTTGCCCTGGCTCTTCGGCTGTGGGAGCAGAGGCTAACCGTTCGTGCTCTACTCCCTGGGAGGCTGGGCAGCCGAGCACGGGTGCCACAGAGGTTCCATTGTAATGGACTTTGAGTTGGGAAATCGAGGAACCTCAGCAATGCGGATGGCACCGTTGCAAAGCTGACTTTCTGCAGAAGAGGCACAGCTCAAGTTTTTTGCCCTGGCTCATCGGCTGTGGGAGCAGAGGACAGCCGTCCGTGCTCTACTGCCTGGGATGCTGGGCAGCCCAGCACCGGTGCCAGAGAGGTTCCATTGTAATGGACTTTGAGTTGGGAAATGGCGGAGCGACAGCAAAGCGGATGGCACCGTTGCAAAGCTGACTTTCTGCAGAAGAGGCACAGCTCAAGTTTTTTGCCCTGGCTCTTCGGCTGTGGGAGCAGAGGCCAACCGTTCGTGCTCTACTCCCTGGGATGCTGGGCATTCGAGCACGGGTGCCACAGAGGTTCCATTGTAATGGACTTTGAGTCGGGAAATGGAGGAGCGACAGCAATGCGGATGGCACCGTTGCAAAGCTGACTTTCTGCAGAAGAGGCACAGCTCAAGCTTTTTGCCCTGGCTCTTTGGCTGTGGGAGCAGTGGCCAACTGTTCGTGCTCTACTCCCTGGGATGCTGGGCAGCCCAGCACGGGTGCCACAGAGGTTCCATTGTAATGGACTTTGAGTTGGGAAATGGAGGAGCGACAGCAATGCGGATGGCACCGTTGCAAAGCTGACTTTCTGCAGAGGAGGCACAGCTCAAGTTTTTTGCCCTGGCTCTTCGGCTGTGGGAGCAGAGGCCAACCGTTCGTGCTCTACTGCCTGGGATGCTGGGCAGCCCAGCACTGGTGCCAAAGAGGTTCCATTGTAATGGACTTTGAGTTGGGAAATCGAGGAGCGACAGCAATACGGATGGCACCGTTGCAAAGCTGACTTTCTGCAGAAGAGGCACAGCTCAAGTTTTTTGCCCTGGCTCAACAGCTGTGGGAGCAGAGGCTAACCGTTCGTGCTCTACTCCCTGGGAGGCTGGGCAGCCCAGCACGGGTGCCAAAGAGGTTCCATTGTAATGGACTTTGAGTTGGGAAATCGAGGAGCGACAACAATACGGATGGCACCGTTGCAAAGCTGACTTTCTGCAGAAGAGGCACAGCTCAAGTATTTTGCCCTGGCTCTTCGGCTGTGGGAGCAGAGGCTAACCGTTCGTGCTCTACTCCCTGGGATGCTGGGCATTCGAGCACGGGTGCCAGAGAGGTTCCATTGTAATGGACATTGAGTTGGGAAATCGAGGAGCGACAGCAAAGCGGATGGCAACGTTGCAAAGCTGACTTTCTGCAGAAGAGGCACAGCTCAAGTTTTTTGCCCTGGCTCTTCGGCTGTGGGAGCAGAGGCTAACCGTTCGTGCACTACTCCCTGGGAGGCTGGGCAGCCCAGCACGGGTGCCACAGAGGTTCCATTGTAATGGACTTTGAGTTGGGAAATCGAGGAACCTCAGCAATGCGGATGGCACCGTTACAAAGCTGACTTTCTGCAGAAGAGGCACAGCTCAAGTTTTTTGCCCTGGCTCATCGGCTGTGGGAGCAGAGGACAGCCGTCCGTGCTCTACTGCCTGGGATGCTGGGCAGCCCAGCACGGGTGCCACAGATGTTCCATTGTAATGGACTTTGAGTTGGGAAATGGAGGAGCGACAGCAAAGCGGATGGCACCGTTGCAAAGCTGACTTTCTGCAGAAGAGGCACAGCTCAAGTTTTTTGCCCTGGCTCTTCGGCTGTGGGAGCAGAGGCCAACCATTCGTGCTCTACTCCCTGGGATGCTGGGCAGCCCAGCACGGGTGCCAAAGAGGTTCCATTGTAATGGACTTTGAGTTGGGAAATCGAGGAACCTCAGCAATGCAGATGGCACCGTTGCAAAGCTGACTTTCTGCAGAAGAGGCACAGCTCAAGTTTTTTGCCCTGGCTCAACAGCTGTGGGAGCAGAGGCTAACCGTTCGTGCTCTACTCCCTGGGATGCTGGGCAGCCGAGCACGGGTTCCAGAGATGTTCCATTGTAATGGACTTTGAGTTGGGAAATCGAGGAACCTCAGCAATGCAGATGGCACCGTTGCAAAGCTGACTTTCTGCAGAAGAGGCACAGCTCAAGTTTTTTACCCTGGCTCATCGGCTGTGGGAGCAGAGGCCAACCGTTCGTGCTCTACTCCCTGGGATGCTGGGCAGCCGAGCACGGGTGCCAAAGAGGTTCCATTTTAATGGACTTTGAGTTGGGAAATCGAGGATCCTCAGCAATGCGGATGGCACCGTTGCAAAGCTGACTTTCTGCAGAAGAGGCACAACTCAATTTTTTTACCCTGGCTCATCGGCTGTGGGAGCAGAGGCCAACCGTTCGTGCTCTACTCCCTGGGATGCTAGGCATTCGAGCACGGGTGCCAGAGAGGTTCCATTGTAATGGACTTTGAGTTGGGAAATGGAGGAGCGACAGCAAAGCGGATGGCACCGTTGCAAAGCTGACTTTCTGCAGAAGAGGCACAGCTCAAGCTTCTTGCCCTGGCTCTTCAGCTGTGGGAGCAGAGGCCAAGCGTTCGTGCTCTACTCCCTGGGATGCTGGGCAGCCCAGCACGGGTGCCACAGAGGTTCCATTGTAATGGACTTTGAGTTGGGAAATCGAGGAGCGACAGCAATGCAGATGGCACCGTTGCAAAGCTGACTTTCTGCAGAAGAGGCACAGCTCCAGTTTTTTGCCCTGGCTCTTCGGCTGTGGGAGCAGAGGCTAACCGTTCGTGCTCTACTCCCTGGGATGCTGGGCAGCCGAGCACGGGTGCCAAAGAGGTTCCATTGTAATGGACTTTGAGTTGGGAAATCGAGGAACCTCAGCAATGCGGATGGCACCGTTGCAAAGCTGACTTTCTGCAGAAGAGGCACAACTCAATTTTTTTAACCTGGCTCATCGGCTGTGGGAGCAGAGGCCAACCGTTCGTGCTCTACTCCCTGGGATGCTGGTCAGCCCAGCACGGGTGCCAAAGAGTTTCCATTTTAATGGACTTTGAGTTGGGAAATCGAGGATCCTCAGCAATGCGGATGGCACCGTTGCAAAGCTGACTTTCTGCAGAAGAGGCACAACTCAATTTTTTTACCCTGGCTCATCGGCTGTGGGAGCAGAGGCCAACCGTTCGTGCTCTACTCCCTGGGATTCTGGGCATTCGAGCACGGGTGCCAGAGAGGTTCCATTGTAATGGACTTTGAGTTGGGAAATCGAGGAGCGACAGCAAAGCGGATGGCACCGTTGCAAAGCTGACTTTCTGCAGAAGAGGCACAGCTCAAGCTTCTTGCCCTGGCTCTTCAGCTGTGGGAGCAGAGGCCAAGCGTTCGTGCTCTACTCCCTGGGATGCTGGGCAGCCCAGCACGGGTGCCACAGAGGTTCCATTGTAATGGACTTTGAGTTGGGAAATCGAGGAGCGACAGCAATGCAGATGGCACCGTTGCAAAGCTGACTTTCTGCAGAAGAGGCACAGCTCCAGTTTTTTGCCCTGGCTCTTCGGCTGTGGGAGCAGAGGCTAACCGTTCGTGCTCTACTCCCTGGGATGCTGGGCAGCCGAGCACGGGTGCCACAGAGGTTCCATTGTAATGGACTTTGAGTTGGGAAATGGAGGAGCTACAGCAATGCGGATGGCACCGTTGCACAGGTGACTTTCTGCAGAAGAGACACAGCTCAAGCTTTGTGCCCTGGCTCTTCGGCTGTGGGAGCAGAGGCCAACCGTTCGTGCTCTACTCCCTGGGATGCTGGGCAGCCCAGCACGGATGCCAAAGAGATTCCATTGTAATGGACTTTGAGTTGGGAAATCGAGGAGCGACAGCAAAGCGGATGGCACCGTTGCAAAGCTGACTTTCTGCAGAAGAGGCACAGCTCAAGATTTTTGCCCTGGCTCATCGGTTGTGGGAGCAGAGGCTAACCGTTCGTGCTCTACTCCCTGGGATGCTGGGCAGCCGAGCACGGGTGCCAAAGAGGTTCCATTGTAATGGACTTTGAGTTGGGAAATCGAGGATCCTCAGCAATGCGGATGGCACCGTTGCAAAGCTGACTTTCTGCAGAAGAGGCACAACTCAATTTTTTTACCCTGGCTCTTCGGCTGTGGGAGCAGAGGCCAACCGTTCGTGCTCTACTCCCTGGGATGCTGGGCAGCCCAGCACGGGTGCCACAGAGGTTCCATTGTAATGGACTTTGAGTTGGGAAATGGAGGAGCGACAGCAAAGCGGATGGCACCCTTGCAAAGCTGACTTTCTGCAGAAGAGGCACAGCTCAAGTTTTTTGCCCTGGCTCTTCAGCTGTGGGAGCAGAGGCCAAGCGTTCGTGCTCTACTCCTTGGGATGCTGGGCAGCCCAGCACGGGTGCCAAAGAGGTTCCATTGTAATGGACTTTGAGTTGGGAAATCGAGGAACCTCAGCAATGCGGATGGAACCGTTGCAAAGCTGACTTTCTGCAGAAGAGGCACAGCTCAAGTTTTTTGCCCTGGCTCATCGGCTGTGGGAGCAGAGGCCAACCGTTCGTGCTCTACTCCCTGGGATGCTGGGCAGCCCAGCACGGGTGCCAAAGAGGTTCCATTGTAATGGACTTTGAGTTGAGAAATCGAGGAGCGACAACAATACGGATGGCACCGTTGCAAAGCTGACTTTCTGCAGAAGAGGCACAGCTCCAGTTTTTTGCCCTGGCTCTTCGGCTGTGGGAGCAGAGGCTAACCGTTCTTGCTCTACTGCCTGGGATGCTGGGCATTCGAGCACGGGTGCCAGAGAGGTTCCATTGTAATGGACTTTGAGTTGGGAAGTCGAGGAGCGACAGCAAAGCGGATGGCACCGTTGCAAAGCTGACTTTCTGCAGAAGAGGCACAGCTCAAGTTTTTTGCCCTGGCTCTTCGGCTGTGGGAGCAGAGGCTAACCGTTCGTGCTCTACTCCCTGGGAGGCTGGGCAGCCGAGCACGGGTGCCAAAGAGGTTCCATTGTAATGGACTTTGAGTTGGGAAATCGAGGAGCGACAACAATACGGATGGCACCGTTGCAAAGCTGACTTTCTGCAGAAGAGGCACAGCTCAAGTATTTTGCCCTGGCTCTTCGGCTGTGGGAGCAGAGTCTAACCGTTCGTGCTCTACTCCCTGGGATGCTGGGCATTCGAGCACGGGTGCCAGAGAGGTTCCATTGTAATGGACATTGAGTTGGGAAATCGAGGAGCGACAGCAAAGCGGATGGCACCGTTGCAAAGCTGACTTTCTGCAGAAGAGGCACAGCTCAAGTTTTTTGCCCTGGCTCTTCGGCTGTGGGAGCAGAGGCTAACCGTTCGTGCTCTACTCCCTGGGAGGCTGGGCAGCCCAGCACGAGTGCCACAGAGGTTCCATTGTAATGGACTTTGAGTTGGGAAATCGAGGAACCTCAGCAATGCGGATGGCACCGTTACAAAGCTGACTTTCTGCAGAAGAGGCACAGCTCAAGTTTTTTGCCCTGGCTCATCGGCTGTGGGAGCAGAGGACAGCCGTCCGTGCTCTACTGCCTGGGATGCTGGGCAGCCCAGCACGGGTGCCACAGAGGTTCCATTGTAATGGACTTTGAGTTGGGAAATCGAGGAGCGACAGCAAAGCGGATGGCACCGTTGCAAAGCTGACTTTCTGCAGAAGAGGCACAGCTCAAGCTTTTTGCCCTGGCTCTTCGGCTGTAGGAGCAGAGGCCAACCATTCGTGCTCTACTCCCTGGGATGCTGGGCAGCCCAGCACGGGTGCCAAAGATGTTCCATTGTAATGGACTTTGAGTTGGGAAATCGAGGAACCTCAGCAATGCGGATGGCACCGTTGCAAAGCTGACTTTCTGCAGAAGAGGCACAGCTCAAGTTTTTTGCCCTGGCTCAACAGCTGTGGGAGCAGAGGCTAACCGTTCGTGCTCTACTCCCTGGGATGCTGGGCAGCCGAGCACGGGTGCCAGAGATGTTCCATTGTAATGGACTTTGAGTTGGGAAATCGAGGAACCTCAGCAATGCAGATGGCACCGTTGCAAAGCTGACTTTCTGCAGAAGAGGCACAGCTCAAGTTTTTTACCCTGGCTCATCGGCTGTGGGAGCAGAGGCCAACCGTTCGTGCTCTACTCCCTGGGATGCTGGGCAGCCGAGCACGGGTGCCAAAGAGGTTCCATTGTAATGGACTTTGAGTTGGGAAATCGAGGATCCTCAGCAATGCGGATGGCACCGTTGCAAAGCTGACTTTCTGCAGAAGAGGCACAACTCAATTTTTTTACCCTGGCTCATCGGCTGTGGGAGCAGAGGCCAACCGTTCGTGCTCTACTCCCTGGGATGCTGGGCATTCGAGCACGGGTGCCAGAGAGGTTCCATTGTAATGGACTTTGAGTTGGGAAATCGAGGAGCGACAGCAAAGCGGATGGCACCGTTGCAAAGCTGACTTTCTGCAGAAGAGGCACAGCTCCAGTTTTTTGCCCTGGCTCTTCGGCTGTGGGAGCAGAGGCCAACCGTTCGTGCTCTACTCCCTGGGATGCTGGGCAGCCCAGCACGGGTGCCAGAGAGGTTCCATTGTAATGGACTTTGAGTTGAGAAATCGAGGAGCGACAACAATACGGATGGCACCGTTGCAAAGCTGACTTTCTGCAGAAGAGGCACAGCTCAAGTTTTTTGCCCTGGCTCTTCGGCTGTGGGAGCAGAGGCTAACCGTTCTTGCTCTACTCCCTGGGATGCTGGGCATTCGAGCACGGGTGCCAGAGAGGTTCCATTGTAATGGACTTTGAGTTGGGAAGTCGAGGAGCGACAGCAAAGCGGATGGCACCGTTGCAAAGCTGACTTTCTGCAGAAGAGACACAGCTCAAGTTTTTTGCCCTGGCTCTTCGGCTGTGGGAGCAGAGGCTAACCGTTCGTGCTCTACTCCCTGGGATGCTGGGCAGCCGAGCACGGATGCCAAAGAGGTTCCATTGTAATGGACTTTGAGTTGGGAAATCGAGGAGCGACAACAATACGTATGGCACCGTTGCAAAGCTGACTTTCTGCAGAAGAGGCACAGCTCAAGTATTTTGCCCTGGCTCTTCGGCTGTGGGAGCAGAGTCTAACCGTTCGTGCTCTACTCCCTGGGATGCTGGGCATTCGAGCACGGGTGCCAGAGAGGTTCCATTGTAATGGACATTGAGTTGGGAAATCGAGGAGCGACAGCAATGCGGATGGCACCGTTGCAAAGCTGACTTTCTGCAGAAGAGGCACAGCTCCAGTTTTTTGCCCTGGCTCTTCGGCTGTGGGAGCAGAGGCTAACCGTTCGTGCTCTACTCCCTGGGAGGCTGGGCAGCCCAGCACGAGTGCCACAGAGGTTCCATTGTAATGGACTTTGAGTTGGGAAATCGAGGAACCTCAGCAATGCGGATGGCACCGTTACAAAGCTGACTTTCTGCAGAAGAGGCACAGCTCAAGCTTTTTGCCCTGGCTCATCGGCTGTGGGAGCAGAGGACAGCCGTCCGTGCTCTACTGCCTGGGATGCTGGGCAGCCCAGCACGGGTGCCACAGAGGTTCCATTGTAATGGACTTTGAGTTGGGAAATCGAGGAGCGACAGCAATGCGGATGGCACCGTTGCAAAGCTGACTTTCTGCAGAAGAGGCACAGCTCAAGTTTTTTGCCCTGGCTCTTCGGCTGTGGGAGCAGAGGCCAACCATTCGTGCTCTACTCCCTGGGATGCTGGGCAGCCCAGCACGGGTGCCAAAGATGTTCCATTGTAATGGACTTTGAGTTGGGAAATCGAGGAACCTCAGCAATGCGGATGGCACCGTTGCAAAGCTGACTTTCTGCAGAAGAGGCACAGCTCAAGTTTTTTGCCCTGGCTCAACAGCTGTGGGAGCAGAGGCTAACCGTTCGTGCTCTACTCCCTGGGATGCTGGGCATCCGAGCACGGGTGCCAGAGATGTTCCATTTTAATGGACTTTGAGTTGGGAAATCGAGGAACCTCAGCAATGCAGATGGCACCGTTGCAAAGCTGACTTTCTGCAGAAGAGGCACAGCTCAAGTTTTTTACCCTGGCTCATCGGCTGTGGGAGCAGAGGCCAACCGTTCGTGCTCTACTCCCTGGGATGCTGGGCAGCCGAGCACGGGTGCCACAGAGGTTCCATTTTAATGGACTTTGAGTTGGGAAATCGAGGATCCTCAGCAATGCGGATGGCACCGTTGCAAAGCTGACTTTCTGCAGAAGAGGCACAACTCAATTTTTTTACCCTGGCTCATCGGCTGTGGGAGCAGAGGCCAACCGTTCGTGCTCTACTCCCTGGGATGCTGGGCATTCGAGCACGGGTGCCACAGAGGTTCCATTGTAATGGACTTTGAGTTGGGAAATGGAGGAGCGACAGCAAAGCGGATGGCACCGTTGCAAAGCTGACTTTCTGCAGAAGAGGCACAGCTCAAGCTTCTTGCCCTGGCTCTTCAGCTTTGGGAGCAGAGGCCAAGCGTTCGTGCTCTACTCCCTGGGATGCTGGGCAGCCGAGCACGGGTGCCACAGAGGTTCCATTTTAATGGACTTTGAGTTGGGAAATCGAGGATCCTCAGCAATGCGGATGGCACCGTTGCAAAGCTGACTTTCTGCAGAAGAGGCACAACTCAAGTTTTTTGCCCTGGCTCATCGGTTGTGGGAGCAGAGGCCAACCGTTCGTGCTCTACTCCCTGGGATGCTGGGCATTCGAGCACGGGTGCCACAGAGGTTCCATTGTAATGGACTTTGAGTTGGGAAATGGAGGAGCGACAGCAATGCGGATGGCACCGTTGCAAAGCTGACTTTCTGCAGAAGATGCACAGCTCAAGATTTTTGCCCTGGCTCATCGGTTGTGGGAGCAGAGGCCAACCGTCCGTGCTCTACTCCCTGGGATGCTGGGCAGCCCAGCACGGGTGCCAGAGAGGTTCCATTGTAATGGACTTTGAGTTGGGAAATCGAGGAACCTCAGCAGTGCGGATGGCACCGTTGCAAAGCTGACTTTCTGCAGAAGAGGCACAGCTCAAGTTTTTTACCCTGGCTCATCGGCTGTGGGAGCAGAGGCCAACCGTTCGTGCTCTACTCCCTGGGATGCTGGGCAGCCGAGCACGGGTGCCAAAGAGGTTCCATTGTAATGGACTTTGAGTTGGGAAATCGAGGAGCGACAGCAAAGCGGATGGCACCGTTGCAAAGGTGACTTTCTGCAGAAGAGGCACAACTCAATTTTTTTACCCTGGCTCATCGGCTGTGGGAGCAGAGGCCAACCGTTCGTGCTCTACTCCCTGGGATGCTGGGCAGCCCAGCACGGGTGCCACAGAGGTTCCATTGTAATGGACTTTGAGTTGGGAAATCGAGGAACCTCAGCAATGCGGATGGCACCGTTGCAAAGCTGACTTTCTGCAGAAGAGGCACAGCTCAAGTTTTTTGCCCTGGCTCTTCGGCTGTGGGAGCAGAGGCTAACCGTTCGTGCTCTACTCCCTGGGATGCTGGGCAGCCCAGCACGGGTGCCAAAGAGGTTCCATTGTAATGGACTTTGAGTTGGGAAATCGAGGAACCTCAGCAATGCGGATGGCACCGTTGCAAAGCTGACTTTCTGCAGAAGAGGCACAGCTCAAGTTTTTTGCCCTGGCTCATCGGCTGTGGGAGCAGAGGACAGCCGTCCGTGCTCTACTGCCTGGGATGCTGGGCAGCCGAGCACGGGTGCCAAAGAGGTTCCATTGTAATGGACTTTGAGTTGGGAAATGGCGGAGCGACAGCAAAGCGGAAGGCACCGTTGCAAAGCTGACTTTCTGCAGAAGAGGCACAGCTCAAGTTTTTTGCCCTGGCTCTTCGGCTGTGGGAGCAGAGGCCAACCGTTCGTGCTCTACTCCCTGGGATGCTGGGCAGCCCAGCACGGGTGCCACAGAGGTTCCATTGTAATGGACTTTGAGTTGGGAAATGGAGGAGCGACAGCAATGCGGATGGCACCGTTGCAAAGCTGACTTTCTGCAGAAGAGGCACAGCTCAAGCTTTTTGCCGTGGCTCTTTGGCTGTGGGAGCAGTGGCCAACTGTTCGTGCTCTACTCCCTGGGATGCTGGGCAGCCGGGCACGGGTGCCAAAGAGGTTCCATTGTAATGGACTTTGAGTTGGGAAATGGAGGAGCGACAGCAATACGGATGGCACCGTTGCAAAGCTGACTTTCTGCAGAAGAGGCACAGCTCAATTTTTTTGCCCTGGCTCTTCGGCTGTGGGAGCAGAGGCCAACCGTTCGTGCTCTACTGCCTGGGATGCTGGGCAGCCCAGCACGGGTGCCAAAGAGGTTCCATTGTAATGGACTTTGAGTTGGGAAATCGAGGAGCGACAGCAATACGGATGGCACCGTTGCAAAGCTGACTTTCTGCAGAAGAGGCACAGCTCAAGTTTTTTGCCCTGGCTCAACAGCTGTGGGAGCAGAGGCTAACCGTTCGTGCTCTACTCCCTGGGAGGCTTTGCAGCCCAGCACGGGTGCCAAAGAGGTTCCATTGTAATGGACTTTGAGTTGGGAAATCGAGGAACCTCAGCAATGCGGATGGCACCGTTGCAAAGCTGACTTTCTGCAGAAGAGGCACAGCTCAAGTTTTTTGCCCTGGCTCATCGGCTGTGGGAGCAGAGGCCAACCGTTCGTGCTCTACTCCCTGGGATGCTGGGCAGCCCAGCACGGGTGCCAAAGAGGTTCCATTGTAATGGACTTTGAGTTGGGAAATCGAGGAGCGACAACAATACGGATGGCACCGTTGCAAAGCTGACTTTCTGCAGAAGAGGCACAGCTCAAGTATTTTGCCCTGGCTCTTCGGCTGTGGGAGCAGAGGCTAATCGTTCGTGCTCTACTCCCTGGGATGCTGGGCAGCCCAGCACGGGTGCCAGAGAGGTTCCATTGTAATGGACTTTGAGTTGGGAAATCGAGGAGCGACAGCAAAGCGGATGGCACCGTTGCAAAGCTGACTTTCTGCAGAAGAGGCACAGCTCAAGTTTTTTGCCCTGGCTCAACAGCTGTGGGAGCAGAGGCTAACCGTTCGTGCTCTACTCCCCGGGATGCTGTGCAGCCGAGCACGGGTGCCACAGAGGTTCCATTGTAATGGACTTTGAGTTGAGAAATCGAGGAACCTCAGCAATGCAGATGGCACCGTTGCAAAGCTGACTTTCTGCAGAAGAGGCACAGCTCAAGTTTTTTGCCCTGGCTCTTTGGCTGTGGGAGCAGAGGCCAACCATTCGTGCTCTACTCCCTGGGATGCTGGGCAGCCCAGCACGGGTGCCAAAGATGTTCCATTGTAATGGACTTTGAGTTGGGAAATGGAGGAACCTCAGCAATGTGGATGGCACCGTTGCAAAGCTGACTTTCTGCAGAAGAGGCACAGCTCAAGTTTTTTGCCCTGGCTCAACAGCTGTGGGAGCAGAGGGTAACCGTTCGTGCTCTACTCCCTGGGATGCTGGGCAGCCGAGCACGGGTGCCAGAGATGTTCCATTGTAATGGACTTTGAGTTGGGAAATCGAGGAACCTCAGCAATGCAGATGGCACCGTTGCAAAGCTGACTTTCTGCAGAAGAGGCACAGCTCAAGTTTTTTACCCTGGCTCATCGGCTGTGGGAGCAGAGGCCAAGCGTTCGTGCTCTACTCCCTGGGATGCTGGGCAGCCCAGCACGGGTGCCAAAGAGGTTCCATTGTAATGGACTTTGAGTTGGGAAATCGAGGATCCTCAGCAATGCGGATGGCACCGTTGCAAAGCTGACTTTCTGCAGAAGAGGCACAACTCAATTTTTTTACCCTGGCTCATCGGCTGTGGGAGCAGAGGCCAACCGTTCGTGCTCTACTCCCTGGGATGCTGGGCATTCGAGCACGGGTGCCAGAGAGGTTCCATTGTAATGGACTTTGAGTTGGGAAATCGAGGAGCGACAGCAAAGCGGATGGCACCGTTGCAAAGCTGACTTTCTGCAGAAGAGGCACAGCTCAAGCTTCTTGCCCTGGCTCTTCAGCTGTGGGAGCAGAGGCCAAGCGTTCGTGCTCTACTCCCTGGGATGCTGGGCAGCCCAGCACGGGTGCCACAGAGGTTCCATTGTAATGGACTTTGAGTTGGGAAATCGAGGAGCGACAGCAATGCAGATGGCACCGTTGCAAAGCTGACTTTCTGCAGAAGAGGCACAGCTCCAGTTTTTTGCCCTGGCTCTTCGGCTGTGGGAGCAGAGGCTAACCGTTCGTGCTCTACTCCCTGGGATGCTGGGCAGCCGAGCACGGGTGCCAGAGAGGTTCCATTGTAATGGACTTTGAGTTGGGAAATCGAGGAGCCACAGCAATGCGGATGGCACCGTTGCACAGGTGACTTTCTGCAGAAGAGACACAGCTCAAGCTTTTTGCCCTGGCTCTTCGGCTGTGGGAGCAGAGGCCAACCGTTCGTGCTCTACTCCCTGGGATGCTGGGCAGCCCAGCACGGATGCCAAAGAGATTCCATTGTAATGGACTTTGAGTTGGGAAATCGAGGAGCGACAGCAAAGCGGATGGCACCGTTGCAAAGCTGACTTTCTGCAGAAGAGGCACAGCTCAAGATTTTTGCCCTGGCTCATCGGTTGTGGGAGCAGAGGCTAACCGTTCGTGCTCTACTCCCTGGGATGCTGGGCATTCGAGCACGGGTGCCAAAGAGGTTCCATTGTAATGGACTTTGAGTTGGGAAATCGAGGATCCTCAGCAATGCGGATGGCACCGTTGCAAAGCTGACTTTCTGCAGAAGAGGCACAGCTCAAGTTTTTTACCCTGGCTCATCGGCTGTGGGAGCAGAGGCCAAGCGTTCGTGCTCTACTGCCTGGGATGCTGGGCAGCCCAGCACGGGTGCCACAGAGGTTCCATTGTAATGGACTTTGAGTTGGGAAATGGAGGAGCGACAGCAAAGCGGATGGCACCCTTGCAAAGCTGACTTTCTGCAGAAGAGGCACAGCTCAAGCTTCTTGCTCTGGCTCTTCAGCTGTGGGAGCAGAGGCCAAGCGTTCGTGCTCTACTCCCTGGGATGCTGGGCAGCCCAGCACGGGTGCCAAAGAGGTTCCATTGTAATGGACTTTGAGTTGGGAAATCGAGGAACCTCAGCAATGCGGATGGAACCGTTGCAAAGCTGACTTTCTGCAGAAGAGGCACAGCTCAAGTTTTTTGCCCTGGCTCATCGGCTGTGGGAGCAGAGGCCAACCGTTCGTGCTCTACTCCCTGGGATGCTGGGCAGCCCAGCACGGGTGCCAAAGAGGTTCCATTGTAATGGACTTTGAGTTGAGAAATCGAGGAGCGACAACAATACGGATGGCACCGTTGCAAAGCTGACTTTCTGCAGAAGAGGCACAGCTCAAGTTTTTTGCCCTGGCTCATCGGCTGTGGGAGCAGAGGACAGCCGTCCGTGCTCTACTGCCTGGGATGCTGGGCAGCCCAGCACGGGTGCCACAGAGGTTCCATTGTAATGGACTTTGAGTTTGGAAATCGAGGAGCGACAGCAAAGCGGATGGCACCGTTGCAAAGCTGACTTTCTGCAGAAGAGGCACAGCTCAAGTTTTTTGCCCTGGCTCTTCGGCTGTGGGAGCAGAGGCCAACCATTCGTGCTCTACTCCCTGGGATGCTGGGCAGCCCAGCACGGGTGCCAAAGATGTTCCATTGTAATGGACTTTGAGTTGGGAAATCGAGGAACCTCAGCAATGCGGATGGCACCGTTGCAAAGCTGACTTTCTGCAGAAGAGGCACAGCTCAAGTTTTTTGCCCTGGCTCAACAGCTGTGGGAGCAGAGGCTAACCGTTCGTGCTCTACTCCCTGGGATGCTGGGCAGCCCAGCACGGGTGCCACAGAGGTTCCATTGTAATGGACTTTGAGTTGGGAAATCGAGGAACCTCAGCAATGCAGATGGCACCGTTGCAAAGCTGACTTTCTGCAGAAGAGGCACAGCTCAAGTTTTTTACCCTGGCTCATCGGCTGTGGGAGCAGAGGCCAACCGTTCGTGCTCTACTCCCTGGGATGCTGGGCAGCCGAGCACGGGTGCCACAGAGGTTCCATTTTAATGGACTTTGAGTTGGGAAATCGAGGATCCTCAGCAATGCGGATGGCACCGTTGCAAAGCTGACTTTCTGCAGAAGAGGCACAACTCAATTTTTTTACCCTGGCTCATCGGCTGTGGGAGCAGAGGCCAACCGTTCGTGCTCTACTCCCTGGGATGCTGGGCATTCGAGCACGGGTGCCACAGAGGTTCCATTGTAATGGACTTTGTGTTGGGAAATGGAGGAGCGACAGCAAAGCGGATGGCACCGTTGCAAAGCTGACTTTCTGCAGAAGAGGCACAGCTAAAGCTTCTTGCCCTGGCTCTTCAGCTTTGGGAGCAGAGGCCAAGCGTTCGTGCTCTACTCCCTGGGATGCTGGGCAGCCGAGCACGGGTGCCACAGAGGTTCCATTTTAATGGACTTTGAGTTGGGAAATCGAGGAGCGACAGCAAAGCGGATGGCACCGTTGCAAAGCTGACTTTCTGCAGAAGAGGCACAACTCAATTTTTTTACCCTGGCTCATCGGCTGTGGGAGCAGAGGCCAACCGTTCGTGCTCTACTCCCTGGGATGCTGGGCATTCGAGCACGGGTGCCACAGAGGTTCCATTGTAATGGACTTTGTGTTGGGAAATGGAGGAGCGACAGCAAAGCGGATGGCACCGTTGCAAAGCTGACTTTCTGCAGAAGAGGCACAGCTCAAGCTTCTTGCCCTGGCTCTTCAGCTTTGGGAGCAGAGGCCAAGCGTTCGTGCTCTACTCCCTGGGATGCTGGGCAGCCGAGCACGGGTGCCACAGAGGTTCCATTTTAATGGACTTTGAGTTGGGAAATCGAGGATCCTCAGCAATGCGGATGGCACCGTTGCAAAGCTGACTTTCTGCAGAAGAGGCACAACTCAATTTTTTTACCCTGGCTCATCGGCTGTGGGAGCAGAGGCCAACCGTTCGTGCTCTACTCCCTGGGATGCTGGGCAGCCCAGCACGGGTGCCACAGAGGTTCCATTGTAATGGACTTTGAGTTGGGAAATGGAGGAGCGACAGCAATGCGGATGGCACCGTTGCAAAGCTGACTTTCTGCAGAAGATGCACAGCTCAAGATTTTTGCCCTGCCTCATCGGTTGTGGGAGCAGAGGCCAACCGCCCGTGCTCTACTCCCTGGGATGCTGGGCAGCCGAGCACGGGTGCCACAGAGGTTCCATTGTAATGGACTTTGAGTTGGGAAATCGAGGAACCTCGGCAGTGCGGATGGCACCGTTGCAAAGCTGACTTTCTGCAGAAGAGGCACAGCTCAATTTTTTTACCCTGGCTCATCGGCTGTGGGAGCAGAGGCCAACCGTTCGTGCTCTACTCCCTGGGATGCTGGGCAGCCGAGCACGGGTGCCAAAGAGGTTCCATTGTAATGGACTTTGAGTTGGGAAATCGAGGAGCGACAGCAAAGCGGATGGCACCGTTGCAAAGGTGACTTTCTGCAGAAGAGGCACAACTCAATTTTTTTACCCTGGCTCATCGGCTGTGGGAGCAGACGCCAACCGTTCGTGCTCTACTCCCTGGGATGCTGGGCAGCCCAGCACGGGTGCCACAGAGGTTCCATTGTAATGGACTTTGAGTTGGGAAATCGAGGAGCGACAGCAAAGCGGATGGCACCGTTGCAAAGCTGACTTTCTGCAGAAGAGGCACAGCTCAAGTTTTTTGCCCTGGCTCTTCGGCTGTGGGAGCAGAGGCTAACCGTTCGTGCTCTACTCCCTGGGAGGCTGGGCAGCCCAGCACGGGTGCCAAAGAGGTTCCATTGTAATGGACTTTGAGTTGGGAAATCGAGGAACCTCAGCAATGCGGATGGCACCGTTGCAAAGCTGACTTTCTGCAGAAGAGGCACAGCTCAAGTTTTTTGCCCTGGCTCATCGGCTGTGGGAGCAGAGGACAGCCGTCCGTGCTCTACTGCCTGGGATGCTGGGCAGCCGAGCACGGGTGCCAAAGAGGTTCCATTGTAATGGACTTTGAGTTGGGAAATGGCGGAGCGACAGCAAAGCGGATGGCACCGTTGCAAAGCTGACTTTCTGCAGAAGAGGCACAGCTCAAGTTTTTTGCCCTGGCTCTTCGGCTGTGGGAGCAGAGGCCAACCGTTCGTGCTCTACTCCCTGGGATGCTGGGCATTCGAGCACGGGTGCCACAGAGGTTCCATTGTAATGGACTTTGAGTTGGGAAATGGAGGAGCGACAGCAATGCGGATGGCACCGTTGCAAAGCTGACTTTCTGCAGAAGAGGCGCAGCTCAAGCTTTTTGCCGTGGCTCTTAGGCTGTGGGAGCAGTGGCCAACTGTTCGTGCTCTACTCCCTGGGATGCTGGGCAGCCGGGCACGGGTGCCAAAGAGGTTCCATTGTAATGGACTTTGAGTTGGGAAATGGAGGAGCGACAGCAATACGGATGGCACCGTTGCAAAGCTGACTTTCTGCAGAAGAGGCACAGCTCAAGTTTTTTGCCCTGGCTCTTCGGCTGTGGGAGCAGAGGCCAACCGTTCGTGCTCTACTGCCTGGGATGCTGGGCAGCCCAGCACGGGTGCCAAAGAGGTTCCATTGTAATGGACTTTGAGTTGGGAAATCGAGGAGCGACAGCAATACGGATGGCACCGTTGCAAAGCTGACTTTCTGCAGAAGAGGCACAGCTCCAGTTTTTTGCCCTGGCTCAACAGCTGTGGGAGCAGAGGCTAACCGTTCGTGCTCTACTCCCTGGGAGGCTTTGCAGCCCAGCACGGGTGCCAAAGAGGTTCCATTGTAATGGACTTTGAGTTGGGAAATCGAGGAACCTCAGCAATGCGGATGGCACCGTTGCAAAGCTGACTTTCTGCAGAAGAGGCACAGCTCAAGTTTTTTGCCCTGGCTCATCGGCTGTGGGAGCAGAGGCCAACCGTTCGTGCTCTACTCCCTGGGATGCTGGGCAGCCCAGCACGGGTGCCAAAGAGGTTCCATTGTAATGGACTTTGAGTTGGGAAATCGAGGAGCGACAACAATACGGATGGCACCGTTGCAAAGCTGACTTTCTGCAGAAGAGGCACAGCTCAAGTATTTTGCCCTGGCTCTTCGGCTGTGGGAGCAGAGGCTAACCGTTCGTGCTCTACTCCCTGGGATGCTGGGCATTCGAGCACGGGTGCCAGAGAGGTTCCATTGTAATGGACTTTGAGTTGGGAAATCGAGGAGCGACAGCAAAGCGGATGGCACCGTTGCAAAGCTGACTTTCTGCAGAAGAGGCACAGCTCAAGTTTTTTGCCCTGGCTCAACAGCTGTGGGAGCAGAGGCTAACCGTTCGTGCTCTACTCCCCGGGATGCTGTGCAGCCCAGCACGGGTGCCACAGAGGTTCCATTGTAATGGACTTTGAGTTGAGAAATCGAGGAACCTCAGCAATGCAGATGGCACCGTTGCAAAGCTGACTTTCTGCAGAAGAGGCACAGCTCAAGTTTTTTGCCCTGGCTGAACAGCTGTGGGAGCAGAGGCCAACCATTCGTGCTCTACTCCCTGGGATGCTGGGCAGCCCAGCACGGGTGCCAAAGATGTTCCATTGTAATGGACTTTGAGTTGGGAAATCGAGGAACCTCAGCAATGCGGATGGCACCGTTGCAAAGCTGACTTTCTGCAGAAGAGGCACAGCTCAAGTTTTTTGCCCTGGCTCTTCGGCTGTGGCAGCAGAGGCTAACCGTTCGTGCTCTACTCCCTGGGATGCTGGGCAGCCCAGCACGGGTGC